>NC_135247.1:13405938-13626503 GCF_947623445.1 Clavelina lepadiformis
TCTTTGTCCTCGGACTGAATAAAAGTTTTTACTTGTTTGTTTTTTATAAGAAGTGACGATTTCACTTTATGTAGGTCAAACAGCCCGTTATTAAAGATAGACGGTTAGGTTTGGAGATTGTGGGTATGCAAAAAGTTGATTTTAGCTATTTAAGACTTTACTGGATTCGAATTTATATTGGCAGATAGATATAGGTTAGGTTTACGTTAGGCTAACAAGACTAGGCTAGCTGTGAAAAATAGTTTCAAACGCACGCTTTTTTTTTCGATGAAATAATGGCAGCTTCTTTTTGTATTATCTGAATTAGCAACTGTTCATCTGGACCTCTGAACATGTAGCAAGCTCGTTAATGCCTTGCTGAAGGGGATTACAACCGTAGTGGTCCTGGATCAAAGCTAGCCTGATTTTTTTCCTGCCCATTAATGTAGTGATTAAATTGAAAATAAATTTTTATAAGTCATTTGCAAGCATTCACTAACTTCCATCAATTTGTACTTATATATCTGACTTTATATCATATATGTGGGATTTGCTCAGTGTATTTTTCAGTCAGTAAGTCACAAAACGGAAGGACGGCGGGTTGTAGACACGACAAATTTTCACAGACTGTATAACGAATAACCAGAAAGATCATAACGCCCTTCGATTTAATTTTCAATCAACCCCTGGAGGCTATGCCAGGGTTGCACGGTCGAAAAACAAGCCTGAGATCTCTTCCCTCTGGCTGCTTAGGGGAGAAATTGAGGGAAAAAGGTATGCATGTGCCTGTAGATCCAGGATGAAAACTGGCCTGAAATTTGTTGTATTTTTTGCTATTACTTATCATAGTTTAGGTCGACGCATGAACATTCAAATGTCACACTTTCCTTTTGACGTTATAGGAATCTGGCAAGCCAGTAATTCACTGCACTATGGCATACATGTATGTATGTGTAACATTCCTACTTTGAACTCTGTTAGTGCAATTTTTAATTACGATTAGTACAGAAACCGAATATTTGTTAACACAGAACGGGATAGTAGTGTCATCACATGACAACTTAATAGCGATATTATTTTAACCAATGATACGAAAATGCTTTGCTGAACCAAGGGTGAGGATAAAACTTGCTGTATATGTGGAATAGTTCCTATACAAGGTTTCTCTCTGAAATAGTTCAATACGAGTACAGTAGACCTTGCATATGACGGATAACTGCTTATATCAGATGAAAAGATTGATTCGGATGGTTTCCTAAATTTTTTAATACATTGAACTTTGCTAGTAACGTATTCGCTATCGTATACAACGGATAACTTTGATCCCTTTGAAGCATAATGTAAAATAAGTCGTATATAGCGGATCTATTAATTTGGTAGAGAAATTGATTGTTGACAGTACGGTTGCTAACTTACTACTATATATAAGGCCTTTCTAAAAGCGAGTGATGGTATACTTCGCAGAGCATGCAATTGTTGTGATACCATTCGTGTAACATGAATCCATTGCCTTTGTGATGTCATAGATGAAATTAAAGCTTGCATTTTTCACTTTTTGAAAGGAAATTTGTCTTTTTTAATAGTCTACACTGGTCTATACCATCGTATCTATTGATCATTGAAGCCTTGGTTTATTAATAGTGTGTATCATTCACCTCAACATGTTTTTAACACATTGGGGAAAAAAAACGGTTAAATCCCTTTTTTTAAATAAAACTCGGTTGAAAACCGGTTTTCAAAATTCCAATTATTTAGCAACCCTAGTTTAAACTTGAAAATAAGCTTTTTGGCAAGGGTATATAAACCGTTTCCTCATTAATTAAGTTATGTTTTGTTTTTAACAGACTTTAAGGTTTGTAGTACAATAATTTCTGATAGGTTTTGGAAATTGTTGTGAACTAATATTTTATACCATGGCTACTGAAGAAGAATTTGTTGTTGATTTGAACAAAATGAAGGTGAGAATAAAAAATCATGTGGTAGCTGGCCTGTCAAACATACAAAAATTTACCTTCAGTCTTATTCTCTTCTTCAACATATATAGGATTGCAGTATAAGTCTCAGGAGCTTGTAAAACTCGTTCAATTTTGCTTGGTGATTTAACTTAACAATTGTTGGTTAATGTGCTATTTGAAATCTTTTGATTACATTTCTTTACAAAGATCGCAGAGTTAAAGAAAGAACTTCAACTACGTGGTTTGAAGTTAACTGGCAATAAACCAGAGTTAATACAAAGATTGCAGCAATATATGGAAGAACATGGTAAGTAACTGACATAGTAATAGAAACTTGTAATCTCGATAAATCCTACTCTCAATAACTCCTAACTCAATAGGAAAAATTTTTGCACTGAATTTGTGTTAAAATTTTGGGTGATACTATTACTATTTGGGATTAAGTGTTTAATTACAGTTAATATGTTTACTGGTACTTCATTTTTATTGAACAATGCTGTTATATATGCACTTGTCACACAGGTTAAACGCATCTTGGTTAGTTTAGATCGAAAATAAGTGATCTTCGTAACAAATTTGTTTTATGTTAAATGATTAGAAGGTGCAGAAGTGGAAGATGATGATGCACTTTTAGAAGATGAAGAAGAAGATACCTCTATTACTCAAACAGAATCTTTGAAAGAAGGTGGTACTGTACATGAATCCTTATTATGTAATTGTTTGTGGAAATACACTAACATTGATAGTTGCACTTCTAATCGAATCATGTTGCCAAAATATATTTTCCAGTTTGACCGTGAACTTATTTATGCCAGCGTTGTTTGAAATCTGGAAACTTTTAATCATACTTACTAAATTCTTTAGAAGAACCCAAAAAGGAAGAGCCTATTGAAGAAGAAGAAGACACAACTGTTAGTGTTGAAGAAAAAGTAGAAAATAACACAAAGTTAGTATATAACTATTATGTTCACTCATTTAACAATGCTTTTAGTAAAATGCATCATTATAACCTGTCAATTATTTTAAAAGGAAAGTAGTATTTGCTTTATCATATTTTGATAGCTTTTAGATCCAAACATGTGTGTTAGTTTTCAAAAAATAATTTGCTTTGTTTGAATCAGAGTCAGACTATAAGTTGGTTGCTCTCGAGCATCGAGCACTGTATACTTCCTGAAATACCTGGAGTGGTAATTGCTGGATACTTGCTGCGAGTAAAAGTTGAGATGTTAATAAAAATAGAACATCAGTGACCATACTTTTATTGAAAATATTCGCACAATTCCATGAAAGCGCTCACTCTTCGTAATTGTTGCTTGTCTCAATTGATATGTCAACTGGTAAATAGGTAACATAACAATAGCAATGGCACTGAAACAACTGTTCATGACCATCAAGATACTTACTAGCAGTGTAACTTTTTTTGAACATTTTTGTGATACCAGTTCAAAATTTTTTTAATAGATAAGCCAGTAAAGCATATACTGGTATAATTGTAAAATATTTCATGCGTTTTTATTGGTTTTAGTGCTGAAGTAGAGAAAATTGGCCTTACTGACGAAGAAGTAAGTGTTTAATTTTCTGTCTAATCATTTAAATGTAATTTGTCAGGATTTGTGTCATCAAAATGTAAGAGTGTAACATTGTATGTTTTATTTAACTCACTTGGATTTGCTTGTTATAACTGTAGAAACGTGCTGCAAGAGCTAAAAAGTTTGGATTGAAAGTGAGTGAACTATCAGACAATCAGAGGCTTGAGCAGAGATCTAAAAGGTGCATTTATCTTTTAAATTCGCAACTGCTGTAACAAACTAATGGTGTGCTTAATGCCAATGTTGTGGCTTGTATTTTCCAAAAATTCAATGAATTTAATCTGATTTTATGCTTAATGTAGGTTTGGCCTTTCAACTGACTCCAAGGTCCAGGCAGACCCAGACAAATTGAAAAAACGTGCGGAGCGTTTTGGGGCAGTAGTTGCAGAAAGTTTAGTCAAGGTAACTCACTCAGTTTTTAGAATTATTCGTCACCAGTTTTGCATTAATTGATATTTTGGCGACTTTGTGTTGTGAAAGTCAAATTTACCAAAAACAAAAGTTTAAATTGTGGAAGGGCTTAAGGCAACATAACTAAACAAGCTACTTTTTTGTCTAAACTGCTATATTGCTGTATTGTAACTAATTGTCTGGAAATAAATATGGATGATTTAGGGTAGGATACCTTTAGTCTGGATAATATACAACATTTTAACTTCTGCTACAGGAATAATGTTAGTTACTTTCATGTTTGTTGATTAATTAAAACGCATTTGATTATTCATATTTTGAAGCTAACCAATAACCATATTACCACACTCAAGGCACACAAACCAGTTTGAAATATCACGTATACTGTATATATATTACTTGCAATGTTTTACTTGCAACAATTTATCCCACATTTATAGAGTGAAGTTGAGGAGAAAAAAAGGAAGAGATTGGAGCGATTTGGAACCAGTCTTTCACCTGAAGTTGAGGTAAAAACTTGCACATTTTTAATTTTAAAAAATTTAAAGAAAGACACAATTGTTAGTAGAAAAAAAATTATACAAAATTTCGATTTACTTTTCTTTAATAAAATACAAAGACAAATATCAATTTTCAGTATGCAATGCAAACTTTGTGGTATTTAAAAAACTGTTGTTCATTTGATGAACTATATTGCCCAATAAGTGTGGGTGATCACAATACCAGCAAGGGCAGATTGCACACCATTCAAAATTTGTTTAAAAAAATGTTGCTTATTATTTTTGTTATCAATTTTCCCTTTAACTGATATGCAAAGAGACTGCTTCACAGTAAATTAAAATCAAGGAATACACTATTCGTAATATATTTATGTGTACTTACTACTTAGTACATAAACAGTAAACATTTTTAGAATTTGTAACCGTACAAGTATGACCTGACCACTAAAAAATACCTTGCAAACCAACAAATTGTGGATACCCCTGATCTGTTTCATCTAATCCAGCTATGTCCAACCTGCAGGTGGCACATGCAGCCCAGTTCATTGTTAATTTGGCCTAGTTGTGAAGTATGCACTCTTGCTCAGTATAAAGATTACTATTCCTAATTTTGATAAGCAGAAATAGATGTCTACAAAACTCTAACCATTTGGAATTGACTAAAACAGACCAATCTTATCTCAAGTTCAGAACTGTTTCCTTGTATGGATTCTTTAAAAATGTGTTTAACTTGATCGTGTGTAATAACTAATTAGTTATCTAATGCCTGGCCCACATTAAACTAATCAAGTTATTTTTGGCCTAGTAAGGAATGCATTTGGGTCGGACATAGCTGATATTTCTAGTACTGCCGTCAAAATATTATTCAGTGAATTGTATGTTGGTAGGAGAAAAAAAAGAAGCGAGCTGAAAGATTTGGGATCTCTGTTGCCTGAATGAGCTCTTTCAAAAGGTACTTCAGTGGATTATGGCATCTTTTGGAGCTTAGTGAGCTTGTAGTGTGGCCATGTCATTCCAGTCATATGTCTGAGGGTTTATGTTGTATAAAATATGAAATACAGAATGAAGCACTGCAAGTTACTGTAGAATGTATTGATATATATACTAATTTCTGTTGAAAGAATGTTGTGGTTTGGCATTTGTTGTTGCAGTTTTATTTTTGCTATGCTACTCCAAGAACAGAAATAATTTTTCATATCTGTTGTATGATGTCATGGTAAGGTACATAGTTCAGTTGGGTGATTTTACACTTACGACTGTAAATGTCTAAATCCTATCGATTTTAACTTTCTTTTGCTCTGCCATCATAAAATACTGTAGTAGTTTGGTTTTAGTTGGCGTCTGAATGTGACAACTAAATACAGTACGGCCTTAAAACCAAAAGCAACATTGTTGCTGCATATTTTATATTTAGGAGGTTGTCAGTATATCTGTAGCCCATGTAGTATACACAAGTTTGGAAAATTCTTGAGACCTGAGTGTATGTTGAAATGTAAATCAATGACATGTTACTTTTGGAAAATTGCTTCATTTATGTTTGTTGGTTGTTACACGAAAACAATGTAGTTACATCATCAGCGATGGCTATTTTTCTATAAATGCAGCCTATACCTGTTGGATAGAGTTTATTATGTGATACATGTAATATGCCAAAACGTTTTTTGAACAAACTGAATCATTGTAAGGCGAGACAAACTAATCTTAGAAGGCATTTATACCTTTAGGTGGGAGAGAATAGGTATCAACGCTCTTTGTAGAAATGTGGTGGACGTAAGGGATAGATATGCTTGATATCCGCTGTTACTTCGTAGTTTAAATAGGTTTTGCTCATCTTCAATTGTCCATTTCTGGACGTTAACCGATAAAGTACGTCCTGGCCAAGCGTCCTTTCACTGATTTTCAACTCCTGGCCGAGTACAAGATCGGCATCGGTCGATCATACTGTATTGTAGGCAGCTGTAACATCTAGTAGTACAGCGCTGGCTTTCTCTTTAGCCTCAAAACTCTCCCTGATGTCCTGGGACAAAATAGCGACCTGATCTGCGGTTGACTACACGCACATAAACTATAGGCAAGATAAGAAGTTCGTATCCGACTTTTTCCAGGGAAAGGTTCTACGTTGAATTCACCACTGACCTCTCCAACACAACAAGCAATATCAAAAAGAAAAAGGTGTGGAGAAGCTTAATGACCTACATATACGTTTGTAACATATAGTCAGCATGCGGTAACAAACGACAAACGCATTTATGTCATCGCAAATGGGCTATTCTAAGTGAGAGCCTATATCAGGGGTGGGCAAATTTGTTCAATGAAAGAGTCACTTGCGGAAAAATATAAACACCAGCGAGCCGCAAAATCAGTAATGATTGTCAATTTGGTTATTATACTATTAGTAGTCATTTTGGGATATTACTTTTTAACTAAAAGACCCATAAAAACATGTTGGTGAGGTGCATTTTGACAACCTTTGCCATAGAGTATAGAATCTATACCTGAAAACAATGTCGGAATCGATGTCTAGTGTTACGTCATAAACGAAATCCTGGCCTAAATAAAGAAAAACTACACAGAAACTTTCGTAAACGGTACTCTTGGTAGCCTTTACATTTTTTGGAATTTTACGATTCGACTAGAAGAGCCACAAAAAAACATGCCGGAGAGCCGCATGCGGCTCGCGAGCCGCAGTTTGCCCACGTCTGGCCTATATCGTTGTTTAATGTCAGGTGTTTCACTATCATCTAACTTTCACAAACAATTACATCTGATCATAAGCAGCATATTTAAAATACAATCATTATTTTATACCAAATATGTTCCTGCTTTATAACGAAAACAGGACGAATTACAAGAAAACGGCACAAAAATAAGAATATTTCTTGACATGAAGTGCATGTTATAATTGATAATCACGGTTGTAAACACTATCAAGGATATGGCTTCCAATTATGGCTAGATTCTTTAAACATTCACTAAACTTATACACCCTAAGTGCAAAAAATGTGCATCAGTTCAAACGATAATGGCTTATAAGTAATACAGATGAAATAATTGATACAGTGCACGATGAAAAGTCTATTCTAGTGAAGCACCTTCTTTTTTGGACCAACATCACTTTGCCTCGGCGTTTTTTCCAATGCGGGGACTTGCTTCTCAGCTCGCTTTCCTCCTGCTCCAGGTAGGGAAGTTGTTGCAGTTTGCTCTTTCCTTGCAACACTCCTCATCACTCTGGCCTTCAGCTCATGCTGTGTAAGCGGCCGGTCAAAATCAACGGACTCTTCCCCAGAATCTGCTCCATCATCGTCATGATCATCTTCGGTGGAAGGTGGCACGATCTGTATGGGAGCAACAACAGGAGGAGCGGCTGGTCCTCCAAGCAAAGCCGTCGCCGTCACTGGCGGTGTACCAGGAGCACCCTCGGGACGGTTCTCTAATTCTTTCATTTGCAGGTAAGTGTGGATTTGGAGAAGCTCATTTGTTTTCTGTTCAATTATTCCCAGGTATTGCATCATGTTGTTCTCGTTAACTGTATCGTTATCTCCAAGCATGTCAGAAATGGCCGATCGGTCACAGCTTATTTTACCAAATACGGATTCAATCCCGGCCTTTAGTTGGTCAAGAATTTTTTCTGTGGCCTTCAGTTGTCTAAAACATCAGTTAAAAAAGAATAAGACACTCACTCGTTTAGTTATGTGTTCGCATTGAACCATTAATAAACAAAACAACAGCTGCTAATTATATACATACATACTTGTCAGATAAATCTGCTTCTTTTGTGGTGTGTTTAAATTTCTCTTCCAAGCCTTTGAGTATATTTTGTCGTTCTGCTTGATGTTGCACGCCTTCATCTTTAAAGCGCTGAATGTTACTTCGAACATCGTCGATTTGTTCTTGCACGATCTCCAGTTCGTTGTTCAACTCGTTTACATAATTAAACAATGCGAAATTCTTGTCCTCTGTTTGTATGAAGCGATTAACCAACAAGTAAATATCCTCCTCTCCAGTAACTTCTTGTATTTTTTCAAAAGCTTTTTGATAGGTTTCCATTGTTTCTTCTGCAGTGCGTTCAGCTTTGTCCTCTTCACCAGCCCGACGTTTGGCGGCCTCTTCTTCTTCAAGTTCGCTTCGTTCCTGTGATTTCATATTCATGAACGCTTTGAGCTTGGCATCGTGGTCAATAATCCTCATCAGTTCTTTATATTCCATGTTATACTGAGCAAGGTCTTTCTCATTTCTTTCTTTTAGTGCCATCATTTTCGTCTGGGCGTCATCTCGTTGATCATAAGCCTGTGTCACAAAATAACAATTCCAATGAGGAGCACGAATATATACAACACTGTCATAGCACACACGGAAATGCAAAAAAAAAAAAAAGTTCAAGGCAAAACGTAAAAAAATAATATACTGTGCTAGCCAAAGTAATATCACACTTAATTACTTCATTACAAGTATAAGTTACAACCTTTTCTATGGAATTGCTATTCCACATTTTAAACTTCAAACTCACAGCAACTCACCTGGGTAGATTGCTCAATAATTTCTCCCATCATCCGTTTTTGCTCGTTTAATTCCTTAGTTAGCTTTTTGTGTAGGCCATCAAAAACTGCCCTTTGGGAACGGAGATGGTTAATTTCTTCCCTTAGCTTTGCATTGCAAGTTAGCATCTTATTGAATTCTACAGTAGCTTTGTCAAGACGATTCTCTAGAACTCGGATCTGCTTTTGCGTGCCGACATGACGCAAATGGCTAGAATGAACTCCACCCATATTGCGATGTTGCTGGCTAATCTTTTGCTCCATGCTGCGAATCTCACCGTTCAATGCTTGAATTGATGAATTTTCTTCTTTTATCATTTGCTCGTAACAATCTTGTTCGGACAGAAGGTTGTGCAGCTCATCGACATTGTTGCTATCTTTTTTCGTATTTTGAGCTGAACGTGCCAAAAGCAAATTGGTTTGGATTTCTTCTCGTTCCTCCTATAAAAGAGTAAGCAGGTCTATAACACCGCTACAATTTTTATTTTGCTGCTAGCAAAAATTATTTTGTGGGGAGAGACAAAAGATACATTACAAAACCAAGGTGGGGGCATTTTGTTTAACCACTAAAAACGAATGGTTGCCTTAATTACACTTTTCCGGCCTATAGTACCTACACGTTCCGAATAAGTCTCAGCCTGTTAGAATAAAAGTTCAAGCAGAGGAAAATGTTGATAACTGAGGTAACATCTGGAGATACATTTTATCAAAAGAGTAACGAGATTGGCCTAGGGTCTATGTGATAACTAAAAGTGTGACTTGAGTGCCACGACCTAGCACTATCCGTGTACACAAAATCTTCGTATATTGCGTAAAAACCTGGTAGATGTGTAGGGAAAGTTAACCCATGACGGGACATTGTTCGAGATGGAACAGCGCGATAACTTCTTTGAGTGACAAGTTAACTTTTGTTTTTAGCCACAATCTTAATCGAAAGAAAAAGTAACTTAATCTAAATTTTACATTCAAAGTTAAAACATTTTTGTTGTTACCAATGTTATCGCAGTTAATAATTAATATACTGTGGTAATCAGTCACAAATTTCTGCAAAGCACGTGCATAATGCTGATTTTAATATTGCATTTGGAAAAAATAGCTTACCGGGATATGGTATAAAAAGGCTAAAGGATTTTTTTCCTCTAAAACCAACGTTTGTTACTGTCAATCTAAGGTTGTCCTAGGTTTCTGTTTTCAATATAACATAATAAGAAACTAAACGCCTGCAGCAAATAGCAACACTTTTAAACGCTTTTATCGCATTTATTGTCAATATATGTTGGGAACGGTTCGTTCGCGTAAAGATGCTGAACTTCATCTTATTTCGTATAAACGCGTATTCTAGCGCAAATAAATCTAGTAAGTATTCTTATGAATTCTTGTTCTTACTGATGAGGGCAAAGAGCCCCCAGTAGTTATACTACAAATACGCCAGACGCCATTTTCTAAAAAAAATTTAAACATAACAATTTTTCGTTAACATGGCTTGTGATAATGATAATATTAGCACTGCATGTAGGCAAAACATCACAATAAGAAGTCTTTTTTTTCGTATAAAAATGAAAAGTATCTCAAAAAAGCTGCAGCATTCATGATAACTTCCCATAACAACAGGTTTGTTTATCTCACTCACCATGTTAAAACCTAGATTGACCGAGATGACAATCAATGACCGTATTCATGATAAGGAAGCATAAAAGCTATTCAACAAATAAAAGCACACATGATAGACTAACATGCAAGAAAAGGTATCGACGAAACAAAACGTTGTTATCAAATCGTGCCTGAGTTCGCCAAGTTCAATGTAACAGGGCGCCTAATAAGTAATAATTGGCTGCTTTCACACATTTTATTTCTTTTGAATCCGCGAGTACTCAGTGAAAAATTAGAATAGTTTAGACAGGCATTATAATAATTTATATGAATAACATAGTGAACGTATTCATAAAGTTAACTTTTGAATATAGGTTTATTGAACTAATAGTAATTCATAATAAAAAAAGTTGAAAAGTAGATTATTGTAGACTACGCAAAAGCCCATTTGAAGTTTGTTTAATCCAAAGTTGGAACATTTGAATTAAAATTTGCCTTGCAAATGATGAATGCTGGTACCTGCTAACCTGCGGTGTTTAGCAAACATGCAGCCGGGAGTGGATCTGAAAGTTAAAGAATGAACATTCTTACTTGAAGAGACGCTATTTGATCTCTTTGTCGTCTAATTCTATTCTGAGACTCCTCACAATATGCTTTTCTATCGCCTTCCATTATACGATATTGTCGCTGGAGTTTGGCAAGTTCAGCCTCAGCCAAGCCATCCATTTCCTGTTCGGATGACTCCGAGCGACGACTTGCTGCCCTCTGCATTTTGGTTTCTGAAAAATATTAAAAAGTTCAGTTCAGTGGACCTGGTTAAGTTCTAAATTCGGGCAATACCGTATAAAAAAATAAATAAAAATGTGTGACAATCGTAACTTTCACAAAAGCTATTTGAATAACCGGGGCTTGAGCGATAAGGAATCATTGGCGCGTTTAACTCGTGCAAAGAATTTCCCAGTCCAAGGAGAAAGATTATTATCATACCATACCAAGCTTAAAGTTGGCGATTGTACAACCATAAAGCATTTTAGATCAAAGATCAGAAATTAAATCTGATAACTTGAACTCGCAAAACTTACATGCTTACTATTATTGTTATCGTTATTTTAAGATAATCTCAAGTTAATGTATTGTCTTAACTCTTAAGCTACTGTAGATATCTAGATTGAAAGCCATATAAACCAATTATTATTAATACAGTACGATGGGGCATTATTTGAGCGACCGGTAATTTAAGAAGTAAACTTCCGCTTAAGTACATTAAGTTACGTGATTACTTACTTTAAATTTAATTTCAGCAAGTGCAAATGCACTCAAAAACAATCCAAACCTTAAGTGCTCTCAATGAGAATCCTTGATCACGAAGTTGTGACCAAACAACATTTATCGTGGTTGTCATGGGCAACGCGTTGTTAATCACTGGAGCATTACAAACATTAATGGCACGCATAGACATCGTATGACTTTAAAGTTGGTAAACTATTCTGAACAGAAATCGAAATCGTTTTCGGGATTGGTTGAGGTACATATTTTTGCCGTAATTGCAGGCTCGCGAAAAAAGTAACCAATTTACTGAAATGTTTCTTTCATTTGCAGTGCCAGCAATTGCACAGATAATGTTTTCACGTTTCACTTCATGAAATGGCTTGATTAGGTTTGCTGAAAGAGAGCCAAATAGGTGGCCATGTACCCAATCGAATATTACACATTAATATCAACAACTTTTTTTTTATTATCACGAATTCAATTCTTGGCAGCAGATTCGGGTCGAATCCTACATGTTGCCATTAATTATTATCTTTATCATTTGGTTACGTCATTCTTGTACGTTTTAAGCCTTAGCTGCTTTTCCCGCTCAGTTCACGTTGTGATTTGTTTGCCTTATTATGTAATGTTAATTATAACGATTTAATTTAAAGGTCCTCAACCTTTTTATAGTCGTGGTCCACTTCGCAAAGTGCTGCGTAAATGGTTATGGAATGTATCCTCAATAAATTTACCCGCCGTTACTTTCCAGGCTAAGGTCCGTCTCAACTAAAATGTCAAAACAGACTAAGATTCAGAAATATAATATCAGAAATGAAGAAACAGACTGATAAGGTCGATGGAGACGTAGTCCGGTAATGAATGTAAAAAACCTGGCCCTCCTCAAAATGTTACATGAACTAATGGTTAAAAACTGCTGGCGTCTTCAACCATCTTTGGCAAGTCAACAACAAAATTATCTACTTCAACTACAGTAAAGTTCGAATAGTGGGTTCTTAAGGAACAAGCTTTGGATGTAATAGTATGTCCAAAACCAATTGACATGTAATTCTTTGTTTTAATAACAACAAGAACATGGTTGCCGGTACATAGCCTACATAGAGTTTCTAAACACTTTTGGGTAAACCATTTAAGATCGCTTGAATTTAAAACAATTTCGGTAACTGTTATTGATAACTTGAAGCATCATATGAAGCAGAGAAACGAGCCCAACATTTCTAAACACAACAAATTCACTAATTTGTGCACATAGCCCCCTGTTGGTAAATGAATTGCAACAAAACCATTTATTAACCTACACTACAAAACCACATGTATATGGCTACAATTCGTCGGATTTTCTAGGAGACCAGTGAAGTGATGTTTTGTTTTCCTCATCATCCATATACTCGAATGAGAGGTTGGAAGATGAATAAAACAGATGCAAGAACTTTTTCACCTCCGTAACATTGAAATTCTATTATTGTAGATAGTAACAGCTAGGTAAATTATTGACGGTGTGCTACCATAGCATAAGAATATCCAAATACTAAGTCAACAATAATGCTGAAAAATTAGTTTAGCAATAGTTGATGCTCTTACCATAGTCGTTTCATTCCAGCATCGTTTACACATATGATGGGTAGGCCATTGTTCCTTGGGAAAGTATGGATCTTCTGTAGGTGAACCATTCAAACGTCTATTAACCTCATTGTGTTTCCTCCATAAGTATAAAGAGCAAAGTTCTCCATTATTTACCTATACCCAAAAAAATCTTGCCCTCATGAGGTTCAAAACGGACAATGAGTTTTTAGAGCTTAGCAATGTGAGTTGCTTAATCAACTTACCACTGAAAGGTCCGTTGTTGCATCCTGCCAATGGGTACGACATTCCACACATGCAAAAAAACTAGTTATGTAATTTCTCATTGCTTGCAAAACTTGAAAACACTCTGAAAAATGCATCAATGTAAGTCAGTGGTGCCAAAAGTTCCAAGTGAATGAGTCACATTACATTATTCTTCGGCCTTGACAGGCCACAGCTTTTTAACCTAAAATTTCCAATTAAAACATTCGCTTTTCAGCCAATAACTTATCAAATCTATAATATAAATATTTTCTGACTTTCGACAGTTGAAACTGGAAAAATGTAACTAAACTAACCGCCAAACCTTTCTTGCAGTTAGGTTCAATTACGTTAACTTGAACTGTGAGACTGGTAGCGGGTCACAAAAACTTTTTATGCAGGCCACACTTTGGGCAGCCCTGATGTAAGCCAATAGATTACTACAGAATAAGTTACAAAATAAATACAAACCAAAAAACGTACGATTAGAGCCATTTGCTTGACCCACAAGAACATGAAATAACTGCCACAGAGCACAGGGAAACTCACGCAATCCTGGCTGTGTACTCAGGCATCCAATGTATTTCTCTCTTAAAGGAACAATCTAAAACGTGCCAAAAAAATTTGAAATATCCATGTAGTGAAGCAACTGCAAAGCTGACAGAATGCTTATGCAATTTGCATAATTATTAATAGTGTATAAGTTTTTATGTTGTTGTTTAAAATTGGCCATACCTTACAAAAAGCACACAAATTTTGGATTTTTGGTAAACATTTAGAAACCTTACTTTTTTAGATGCATTCAAAATTTGATGCCATTGGTTCCAATTCAGCCTTTTTCTTTTGCTTCGTAGTGACTGCTTTAAGCTTGTTAAGTAAGTCATCACTTTTTCTGTTCCAGGAAAATACTACATAGATAAAATACATCTTATGACACGTAATACAATGAAAATAACAAACAAAACAGCAATCAAATAGAAAATCATACAAGAACATTACTAAAGCAAAAAAGTGATTTGTTCTGCAATAACAAAAAACTTGTGGTAATTATAAAAAATTTAGAATTTGTCAATACAGTAGAAACCGCTTAATAAATCCACCTCCGTCCTAAGCAATTTTGGATTTAATAAGCAGTGGATTTATTATCCGTCACAAAAGAAATGAGTACACTATACAAAAAGAAGCACACATATTTTAATATAGTACATTGCACAATATTTATTTATCAGCGGGGAATGCAAAAAACTGATCTAGCGTGGTCTGTATGGGTGGAAATGTTGCTACAAGATGTCATCCATTTGTCTCTTCATAGAGTAAAGCATATCCATGTTTTTTGATGCAGTTTGGTTGATAACACAATAAACTGTAATCCCAGTTTGTTTGTACAGTAGATTTTGAATCGATTGAGAATATGTACGTACAATACATAAATTTTTTTTACAAAAATTATTACAAAACGAATTGGATTTAATACGCGGATGGATTTATTAAGCAGATTCAACTATGTAATCCTCTTAATATGCTAATCATTACCGATATATAAAATAGCCCTTTTTGAAATAAATATATACACATCAAAATCTTGGTAAAATGGGGGTGATCAAGTTCAATTCTTGGTAATGTTAAGATATGATAAATTGCCAATTAGATGGTTGGCCAATTTTACATATTGGTATTGGTTGGATTGAGGCTGATACAAAAATAAATTTCTGCTATACATTACATCTGAATTAACTATGTTTATTGGCATACATAGTCCGATTTGGTGTTTCCTTTTCACAAGTCAAGACCAAGCATCACTTGAATTTTAGTCATTTTGAATTAAATAACACGATGTCAGCTTGACAACTGTAATCTTACTTGAAGCGACAAAGAAAATAAACTGTTGTCGCAAGACTTTTTTACTTTCAAATTACTCTGGAATATTCTGTAATTAAACATTACGTTTTGCGCATCTCTACATACATTTTAACTGTGTCATTCACATAAAAAGCACAAATTTACGTAGGAAATATTTCTGTTTCCTATCTAGGTCATCTTATAGTACACCTGATGATGCAAGCCCATGCTTGCAAAAGCTTTTGTTTGTTAAATAAAAAGTAATTCCTAAAGTGTTGCTATATATTTTACTATTTCATTTTACAATATACTGATTTAACACGGTTCAGCCATCAACAACCTTGTTTTCCAACTGTTACATTCTGCTACTTCAGATTACGGTGGTCACAAGTTAACCGACTAATTACTAAATGATAAAGACAAACAAAACATAAACAAAACGTGTCAAGCTTACTGACTTGCTTTTAAAACTACAAAATTGCAAATTTTGAAATGCTAGCATAGTAATGCCAGTGAACCTTCAAAATAAATTATTACAGAACATCAATGAATTACACAACAACCTTATGTAGCACATTTATGTATTCCACCAAATGGTCAAAGTCACCCTCTTCAATGACTTTCATTGCTCCAACTTCCTTATGAAAAGAATGGAATAATGCAGCTTCAAGATCACTCATATATACTTTTGACCTAGAATTTAAACTGTTTTATTAAGTACTAGGAAGCAACAGCATCCAATTATTTCAGAAAGCAAAATGTAAAAATTTACGGAAAGCAAATCAAAACTGTTTTTCAGAAAAATTTTTCAACACCTTGACTATGAGATAGTTAAACCTGGTCACAAGCCTGATCACATTCCATTAACTATAATTATATTAACCTGTCATATGATAACACATTTGCAATATCAACTTTCTGTACATCTTCAGCAACTGACTGTTGAGGAATAGCCGGTGGAAACAACTTCTTCACTGTTGCCATTGACTTTAGATATGTTGTAACATTGTGCCGCAAATCTAAGCGTTTAAAGAATATTTGTGTGTGGCAACATTTTAGAAAAATCAGAAAACTCACTAAAGTTTAAATACCGCTAATTAGAATAGAATACTTTTTAAAACAACATTCAAGCCATAAAAGCAAAGAGAGGCATAAAAAACCAACGAGTTAATTGATGCATAGATGAACATAAGAAGAAAACGGAAACTAGAAACAAGTAATACAAATTCAAGTATTTTCTTACAACCCTGAATACTAACTTGAAGGATCATCAAAAAGTTGTAAATTGTTATGGGATAACACCAATGCAACTGGATGAGATGAATCACCATGAATGTAACTGAATCTTTCATGAAGGAGCTTGCCAATCTTCTTGTTTTTTATAGATGCCCTCCTTACTTTCACGTTTGTATATTGCAGCATATCCAAAATAATCTGTTAGATGGAAATAAAAGCATTTGTTCAAATATTTTAGTAGCCGGCATTCCACAAATGTAATCAAAACCAACAAAACTATCTTCATCAAGCAGCTAAAAATTAATTCAGCTATTTAGACGTTCGTGTTAAATTTTAAGAAGTATCATTTTTCACTAGTATTTTTTGCATTTATGGAGGACCAGGGGAGCAGTGACGCTCCGACACCTCTGTGAGCTCAGGCAGCAATAAATTGTTAATAACTTCTTAATTTGATAAAATACATGAATCTTGTTGATTATTTGCTTGGAACTCAAATTCCTTTTACGATAGTAATACTAATTAGTGAATGCGAACATGAAATGGGACACATGCAAAAGCAATATATAAGAAATAGCAGGCTACTGTCACGCCCTACAAAGCTCTGGCATCTAAAAATTGGCACAGCACCCCAGATCATAAGCGCAAGATGATGCATTTCTTGGGAATATTATCCAAGCTAGATAATTTACATCAATGTCTTACCATTTTTCCAATAAACGAAGAATGTTTTTCTAAAATGAGAACAAAGTGTGAACCATCTGTTTGCTTCAAATGTTTCACCAATTCTTTTTGTCTACACAGACAGAAAGTTAAAAAATATTATTTAAAACTTCTGAATAAAACAATTTTACAAATTTGTACACTATGCATCGTAACTAAACTAGAAAAATTTGGTCACACTGATAACGGAAAGATTTTAATGAAAAAACACCAATACTGCACCTTTTAGCCAACATTTAGCCACTAATTACAGTTAAAAGCAGCGTTAAAATACTACAGAAAGGTTACATCCCAGTTACACATTTTCATATTAGGCTATATCAGGTAACATAACTTACCAACTAACTGCAGAGTGAGCGTAGAAAAATGCAATAATAGCTCCTTTGCAATGAAAATGTTTTATTGAAAGGAGAACCATACTACTCCCAAAACAATTATGTCTTGCATCTACATATACCTAAGCATGAATAATTAGTTTATAATGCAGCTCAGTATGTGTTAGTTAATGTTATTGGATATATATACTGTTGAATGCTGTCTTAGAGGAAAATTTCCAAGAAATTAAACCTTAAATTTGGTGAATAATAGCAAACAGAAAGAATGATTACAAACAGCTTTGAATAGTACATCGAACTGCATGCATCGAAATCGTTATAATTATAAGCATCATATCCAATCAATGTAAATATATAGAATATTTATACATCTACAATATGGGATAAAATGTCAAATATACTTCATAAATTGCAGGAAGTTAAACTGTTTCTTGGAGCAGTCAACAAGAAAATTGAGAATGCTCTCCCTGACTTTTTCCAGTGAATCAGAATCTTCTTTAACTTTACCAGCATTGTCAAAAATTTTTTTGCCTGTGTGATGTAATACAACTGTAAGCGACATAACATAAAGGTTTGGCTATACAATTTACATGTCAGTTTTAGCACTGGAACTACCATAATTATTAAATGCCTAAAACGACTGAATGTGGCAATTGACTCATCTATGCAGACAAGCTGCAAATCATCCACTTAGTTTATCAGAAAATTAAGCTTGAGGTAAAAATGTCTGTGAATGTCATTGGTGGCACAGTAATATAATTACCAGACACAATGTGTTAATTTATTTAACACTAGAACGACCAAGCGCGCCAATTGACACATTTTAAGTATTCAATTTCTTGTATTTCCGCCGGACATCATCTTTTTATGCTGAAATTTCTTGATAATTATTTATTTCTTACAACGCTCAGTTTGTCTGACTTTTAGGGGTTTACGATTTAAACCGGAAATTTAGGCACATGTCTACCTAGAACGACCAAGCCCGTTAATTGACGCACACAGCGTAAAACTTCATATTGAGTCTACAGAAGGCGTGATTGCAGTGTACAGAATCATTACAACGTGAAAAAATTGAACAATGTGATAATCAGCATTGTCTGAGGTGTAATTGAGCTTTGTGATGTAAAACTAGGATTGGGATAGTTTCTCGAGTAGATATTTGGGCTGGGCGATTTTATTCGAGAGTAGCACGTGCTTGCGAACAGTGGACATTTAGAAGTAGGAAAGGCAGGGAAGGCTGTTGTACAGTGACTTTACTGTTGTCTGCAATAAAATCGTTTAGCACATGCGAGTTTTTATGGTACGTTTCATGTAGTGTATCCAATATGCCAAGACGTTTTACTGCGCAGCAGGCTTTGTTGCGATTACAAAACATTCCAGCAGACTGCTCAGATGGTGAATACTCTGACAGCGAGCTAGATGACCCATTTATAAACGATGCAGAAGAAGTGGAGCTTGATTCAAGTGGGAAAGAATCAGACATTGATAGTGCTAGTGAAGATGATGACAGCGATTCCCAGAATTAAGTGCGGGTGAATCAGGACTTGATCGGAAAAGACGGAACAGCTTGGCAAGCTTTGGCCATTTCTCATGTGCAACGAGGACGCTTGCAACAGCAACACATACTGAGCTTCAAGCCTGGCCCAACTGCATTTGCAACGAGCAGAATTATTGAAAGCAGCCAACTGTCATCTTTTCGTGTTTTGTTTGACGAGGCAATGCTCAGAAATATAAGAAAATACACTGTATCTGAAGCCCAATGCATTTCTGGCAGAATCAACTGGGATGTGACACTTGATGAACTGGACAAATTTATTGGACTGGTTATTGCAAGAGGGATTTTAGGACAGAGAGGTCTGCCAGTGGAAAGTTTGTGGGATGCAGTCTGGCGGTGTAAGATGTTCAACAAAACTCTATCGAGACACAGATTCAAGGAAATAATGCGTTTTTTACGTTTCTAATGTTAAAATAAAAACATAAACTACAGTAGTACAACAGCAATCTTCCAGATATAAACCACAATTTTGAGCTTGAGCAGTAGCTTTTGAAAGTGAAAAGAATAAAATTGTTATTTGCATTTAATCAAGGCCACATATACTGTTTTCGGACAGTTGTTGTACAAATCGAATTTTTTGTTATTGTTTCTGTCAGTTTTGATGTTTATGGAATATTCCTTTTATGGAATATCTGAATTTTTTCGGCTATTATCACTTGCAGCTGTCCAGTATTATCTACAACATACGTGTCAAACTCCCGGCCTGCGGGCCAAATCCGGCCCGCTTTACGATAAAACTTGGCCCGCCATGCTTATTTATACATTGAACTATTTCCGGCCCGTGAGATCATTGTACAGTATAACTTACTTTTTTCAAGCAAGAAACAAGATTATAACAAATCGCACAATACAGCAGCACAGAAGTTGCCCCATCATACGATAGAATAAGTCGATTTATTCTAACGCTTGAAATCTGGGCTGCTTTTTTCTTTATTGTTTGTTAATTCTTTAATGCTTTTACAAGGAGATGAATGAAACATAATGATGTAGGAGAAGAATAATCAAAAATAGCCCGGTCAAAAATCGTCAAAAACATCAAAAATTTGGTGTTGTTTCGCTGTCAATTCATGTACTCGGGCCACGAAACGTTCCATCAAGTTTTATCCTTACGGCCCGCGGCGTTAAATAAGTTTTGAGTTTTGGCCCCTGGTGCGATTGAGTTTGACACCCCTGATCTACAACCACGAGTTGTATAAGCTTTCAGCTGCTGTTGTTTGATTTGCAAATGTCTTGGAACAGAAGCTAACAAATAACCAGAGCTCTGTTAAGACTATCGCAAAACATGAGAGAGGGCCACATTGTTCATGTAGCTATTTCAAAGTATACCATAGTCATCTCATCTGATCAATGACATTAACCTATACATTTGTATTATTTCAGATTCTAGAATAAAAACAGCTTCTGTTTTTCACCTAAAACATTTCACAAGAAGTGGCATGCAATATATGCAGAGAATTGAACGTTCTTTTACTGATATCAGCAATTTCATAGTACAATAGCATTGTAGCAGTCCTTGTTATTCTTCCTTCTAACCTACACTGCTTGAAATCATGTGCTAGTATTCACTAAGGTCAAAAATCTCGAAATAAATCAGGTTGAATTTTACTGCAAAGCAAAATGTTGGAGTGAAATTGTTCCAATACTGGTTTGACTCCAATGATGCTTCTTTATGGCTTAGAAACAGACTAGTACCAACTTGTTCTAATTTCCAATGTAGTAGTCATTCTGGAGACTTTAAACGCAGGGTTACCAAACTGTAGTTTGCGAGATGAGTTTGTTTGTCCCACCTTACTGTACCACAAATAAGCTTATATTGTATTGTAGCCTATTGAACACAGCAGCCTGATTGTGTGCGCCAGTTGACACGCTCAGTCGGTCTAGGTAGATGCACAATTAAAAATGACATTTAACTATAAAACTCTCAGTGGTTCTAGTGTTAGTAAGGATTTGATAAGTGAATTTTTAAATACTTTTTCTTAATTTAAAATTTTCTAACTATTTCATATAGTTCTTAGTTATGAAACTCTAACACACCTTCAAATTTTCTTCGAATTCCACCGAAATCATGTGTTGTATTAAACGCAGGAATAAACTGCAAAATTTAATGAGGTCAAACAATATCTAAAAACCTTTTTTTAGGAAATTAATACGTGAGCCTTAATTGTTAACAGATGAAGAGACTAATAAAACCATTCATTGTAGATCTGCTTATTCTTATACCCGAAAATCAGGCAAACCACCAATATAAAATGGCTTTGTAAAGCACAATTTCATCCCATTGTCTTTTCCGGTTGAAGATTTTCCAGCACAATCAACGGCACCTAGTTTAACTACTGGTTGCCAATCTGAAAAAGCATAGCCTACTAAAGAATATAGTGAAATATAAACATTAAGTTTGGTATGTACAGCACATACTAAAAGTGCTTTGGGTTAAAATATTAGTTAAACATTGCGTTAAGACTGATTTTCTATACATTATCCTACTATAGTATGTGGTGTGTCATAAAAGTATCGAGGCTGGCTACAAAATTGTTTATTACCAAGAAATCAAGGCTACACATTTTCCCTTGCCAAGTAATCCTCTATAAAGGGCAATGCATCTTTTGAGATGCTCTGCAGCACCTTCAACTCCACCTTTACAGCCAGAAAATGCGTTCCTCGTACGATTTTTTAAACTTTACCAAATGGAAATTCATATGGAACGGAGGGAGGAGGTCTGCTTAGCTCATTAAGATCACAACTCCTGCTTGCTTAAACCTTAGATAGGACATTATGAGCGGAAACTTTGTTAGGAAGGAAAGGCATTAAATGGTATTTCACAAACCACCCTATTTATAGCAAATCGACCAAATCAAACCTGCTATTTTTAAGTGCTTTAAACATGAATTGGTTTATTGGAAAATTGGACTTGTGGGTAACATACCTACATTTCACCGTAACCACCCAAAAATTCGAAAAATTCCAATGTCTAATGTTTTTTACAAAAACCTTTGTTCAATGTCCACAACATATACAATATCTGTGAAAATTTGCCATTCAGTCAGAAGTAATATTTTTTATAAAACAAAGGTCCACAGAAAATAAAAAAAGTAACTTAAACCTTTAGAATATCGAAATGTAGTTTGCAAACTTTCCAAACCGATGTATAGTTATATGGCAAAAGACATGACCATGATTGTTCATTAAGTGCTAAAGCACTCACTGGATAATTGCAGACAACGAAAGTAGAAAGTGTTTTTTACGAATTAGTTGCAAGAAAATTAAGCAACATTATCATGAAAACCACTTTTCAATCCCAGGCGTGCCTTAAACATAGCGTAATCAGTCCGGTTACTTTTATGACACATATGATAAAAATTGTACCTTTAATATCATCAGCAAGTTGTGAATAGGTTGAAGCAAAAGTTTTACAATGCCCACACCATCTCGAATAGAATTTAACAAACCAGGCATTTGTACTGTTGTACGTCAGACCCCTAAAAAGGCTTATTATTAGCAATATATTAAGCAAGAATAGGCAAACAGTGGGCTGCCAGACCTTTTTAAATCTATACAGTGTAACTGGATTGCAAACTTTTAATCTGCTTACACTACAAAACTGTCGTTTCATCTATCTGTCATCGACCTTTTATTGATCATGTAACACAGTGTTTCTAAAACTGTGGGAATTTTTAACTAATGGGAAAACAGGGGTTGCACATGTCAAATTAGTTTTTACCTTCACCTAAAGATATGAACAGCTTATTAGAAAAAAACATTGATTAAATCTTTTTTCCTCTGTAATCATATGCATTTTGGGGCCATAGGCGTTTTATGTCTATTTCTTTTCACTCATTGTATTTTCTTGTTTGCAACTTCTTATTGACTATAAACATTGCAATATTACAAAATGTGAATGCTACAGCCAGCGTTGTCATAATTGTGGATAATGAGGAAAATGACGAACAACCATTAATGTAACATAACCATGTTGTGCATTGCAAGCTCTGTTCATAACCTCACACCATTTAAGTTTCGCTTCAATTAACATACTAATCATGTTCATGAAACAATTGAGAGTATAGCATTGTTTGTGAGACTCACCTAAAATGTTTTGAACCTTGTTATATAGTTTATAACTATTCAGCTTTATACATTATAACATGTCACGTAGTATATTAACTTATGACCGAAATGTAGCAAATTAATTTCATTGATCAACCAGATGGAAAAGTAGGTCTTATATAAGATTCAAATTGAAGAATGATGTTTGTGTCTTTACAACAGATCCCTGTATGTAGCCTACAAACATTTACACATGTATCTAGTACAGGGATGTCCAACCTGCGGCCCGCCTGAGATTTTTGTGCGGCCCGTTAGTCATTTTCACTCCAAAAATATGTACTTTATGTACCCATTTTTCTTGAAATTTAATAGGTTCTGCGGCCCATTGAATTATTTCAAGTGACAATGCGGCCCACTTTAATAAAAGGTTGGACATCCCTGATCTAGTACCTTGTGTCCAATCTTACTAAATTTGTGCACAATCACCATGTGTGCTATAAGCTTAATGCAGTTGTAGATTGCAGCGTATGCACAATGCACGTAGTAAAGATACAAATTGCTTCGAGTTTATACCGAAAACTTGATGGTACCGAAAAGGTTTGACTTAAAAAAGTACAGTACTCAATGTTTTGCTGCAACTCATATTATATCTTAATGGCCATAATATAAGCAAGAAATAAACATGAAATATCTATCAATTCTCCTAATATTTTTATTAAATATTATTATAATTATAAATATTATTTTTACTAATATTCTACTTTAAGCATTATATTTTTGGCCGCTATCCAGGTTGAATTCCACTTTAACACGTTCAACTACACCACTGATTGAACATACATATTGCTATCATAACAGTTATTGTAATGAAGTAAAATATTCTCAAAAATTGACAACTGGACGTAAGAAAAATTTCAATTTTTCTACAGTTGCAGCAGTTTCCGTAACATTTATTAAAGGATTGTGTAAGGTACCCTATAAAAGTTACTATTGCTTATAAATCTTACAACAAACTGCATAAAAATACAAAACTGCTCGTTATCATCACATGACGCCATGGCCGTGTAAGTCTAATTTGAAATGTCACATATCTCCGAAAGCCCTTTTTAGATAATTACACTAGCAATTAATAAGTTTCGCCACATTTTATTATAACCAGTAGAATGGGTAGATGTTACTGCAATTTGTTTGTTCAGTTTAGATACTTTTGAAACACATTGTAAAACAATTTATTATCAACCGTCAGTCTAACACTGCAGTGCATTATTGAGTGATATTGAATTGAAGGTCCTGCCTCTGCACATGTGTGCCTGTATATAAATGTGTCAATCACGCACTGTTTAATGCATTTTCGAAGGCGAGAAAGGGCATGGTCCAATGCCAATGCAGTCCCTGCAACATTATATGGAACCAGACAAGAACAGTTTGATTTTCCATAGAGATAGGTTAGTTGCCATCACTAGGTCCCTTTGAAGAGTGATAAAAACGGTTTTACGATGACCATATTTGTTTGTGCACTCTATATGGCGTTTATTATGCACATACTTAGTGAAGTGAATTGGCTTAACCAACAGCTACACTTACCACGGATAACTTGCCACATCTGTAAATTTTTTATCTTTTTTCAGATTAAACAAATCGCAAAGAAATTTGCTTATTACACACAAAGTAGTCGCTGTTATTTAAACCCTAATTGTTGACATGTGTAGTTTGGTACTACTTTTCACCCAAGTACGACTAACTGTAAGTTAATGAACAAACAAACATGTAATCAAAAGCTTCCAAAAACTGCCAATCAATTACACTGTTTGATTATTTTTTGTTTGTTTAATGGTTTTGTATTTAATTTAAATTTCAACAACTTGTGCTTGGTGTGTCAGTACATTAAACTTCTCATTAAATTTTTTTGCCACAAACTGTACGAACTAAAATTTGTGCTGATGTATAGAGGACCAGATAGTCACAAACGTAATAGCTACGATGAACAGAAAACATCTAAAGTGTGCATAATGGTAATACATAAGACAACAAAGATAAAAGCGTTGCATTAGCAGCAGCATTGAGTACAGCATAGATTGTGTAAACCGCATTGTGTTTTTGACAATGTGGCTGAAGTCCAGAAAAACATGATTTTTGAATCTTACATGGCGACCCAATTTTAGGTCACAACCCAGTGGGTGAGAAACACTGAGTTAGTGTGTTGGGACTTCATACAAGTTGGGAACCAATGGCTTACATAATGTCTCGTAGCTCAACAAAATATAAATGCATTTTTGTCAAACTTTACAGTGAATTATCCACAATGGAAGTTTGTGGTTAGTGTACAGCAATTTTTTTGTTTCCCCTTGAGCCACTGTTGTAGACAAATTCTGCTACACTACATAACTTAGTTATAGTTAAATGTTGCACGCGCATAAACATGTCATACGCCTGATGCATAACAGTCTTAATATCACACAGAGTGCACATATTCCCCATAGCGCACAAGTATATTTAACTGTACAAGTATCAACGTATGTCTTTGTACACATATGTGACAAAGTACAAAATTATGGCAAGTTTCCAGTTTTGAAAATGTACTGAAGTATTAATACATGAAGAAAATGTACAGATACCAAAACTATGCAAGACTGCGAGCCAAAGTTGTATGCTATATAATTGCGTTAGAACAGAGCTGCTGATATATGAAGATTGCTACATTTTTCGATAACTTATTTTTAATTACATCAATATACAAACCTGAAACTATCACCATCAAGGTTAATCACATAACCTGATGCATTATACACACTGAAAAGTTTGCTTGATGACTTTTGATCCTTCAATCCAGCTACCTTGTTCTTTGTAACATCAAAACATATTACACAAGCAAAGAAAATGAATACTAATGTCGAAGTGCAAAAAAGCTTCATTGTTGACAATGTTATCTAAAAATGTATATCGTTTAATCCTTAAGCTTTGTCCCATTACAAAATCTAACCCAGTCCAATCATTGTATTGTATTCTATATTTTTGCCTTTAACTGTGGGGAGCGAAAAGTATGGTGCTTACCTCATTACAAACTGGTTACAGTACAAATACGCTCATAAACAATCAATGAATGGGGAAAAGCGGCAAAGTCTCGAGAGCTTAAAACGAGCAGGATGTAAATTACAGGGGTGATACAGCGATGGAAGGTTAGCAAGGGCACCAAACCCAGAATCCATGGGTTTCCGGTAAAATTAAATCAAACTAGAGCAAACCAGAAAACGGATAAGCTATGAATATTTACACCAAAAACACCAAATTCAGGGAAATGTTGAGGGTATGCTAAGAAACGGTTATTGTGCACGTTGGATGATAACAATAAAACCCCGCTAAAAGAACAATATCCATAGGATCGAGATCCTATAATCTGTGGCCAGGGTGAGCGAGGGCATGATAATGCTGCCTTCAATTGCACAAAAACAAGTAAACAAATGAAACTATCTAAAATAGCACATCTCAACGTTCCCATAAACAGCTGTGATTAAGAAAATCACGAAAATACTATACTATAACGTACTTGCAACAGAGATTTAAAGTACTGCATATTTAAAAAATATTACAACTTGCCTGGACACTCTAATATTACACACTGCATGTAGATATTGGTGTGGTCATAGATTTTGGAAGTACATAATAGCTCAAATATTACAAAGGATCTAACACAATGGTCTATCTATAGAATTGCTAACCATCTCAATTCTGTTAGATCCTTTGCTTTTGCGGTAACGTATGCACCCATTCGATACATGAACTATTTCAATGCTAGCACTGTTTAAAACTATTAAATAAACATCCACCCTCAACGCTGACGTTTTATTGACGTTACACTTACACATCAGCGGCATCATTTCTGCGTCAGTAACGTTAAAACATACGTCCCCATTTCGAATACATCAGCATACATATTTTAATACTTATAGGACTGTTTAAATTTTAAAACTAAGAAATAAACGTGAACTCTCAACAATGACGAAAAGGTTTTATTGATAACGTTTGCTGTTACTGGCGCTTGCCCTCATTTTGTATGTTTGAGACATTCTCTACTACTGTACCATACCCAAGTTTGACCAGCCGCAACAAGGAGATAAACCACCACCACCATTCTGGCAGACTCCTCATCGAATCATAGTATCTAAAATGATAGCAGGGTTTCCGCTAGTATTTTAGAAACTATGTGGATTAATTAATTATTATTAATAAGCGTTTAATAAGTTTCCTATTATTAATAAATGTTCTGTTGATGGAATCAAACTCAATCTACTTTTTTGTTTCTGGGTTATTTTTGTATTTACTACATGATATCCAGGCATTCGCTGATATAGTACAAACAACATAAGTGGCACTCGAAACGAGGTCATTTATTGAAGGGTTATCGGCTTCAGTTGTTGGTTAAAGTTAACTTTCAGCCTTCTGCCAACTGACAGTGTTCTTACTAGATTGTTTTGGTGGTAATTAGTTGTTAGTAATTAATCGATTGTTTGTTAATCTGATTCTATTGATATGCGTGTTTTTAAACACTGATATATTAGTTGGGGATCACAGTACAATAAACAAACTGACAATGTTCTTGAATATAATTATATTATTGATTTACAACGAAACGGTTATTGCTTTCAGAGCACAAAATAGAGATACGTTCAGTATGACTGCCAATGCTAGACTTATATTGATAACGTGAATTAAGCGCTGTGGTAACGAATGACGTAATTCGGATGTAATAATGTGTCGCATATACTACAACACGGCCAAAATATAGTACAGCGCTTAATTGTTGTTAAATGCATGAAATATACCACTAATAACATTATAATATCATCAGATCTGCACAAGAATTCCGAGGAATAAAGGCTAATTAAGACATTTAGCACATTATCTAGCAACGCACCTAAAATTGTATGCTTGGGTAAATAGGAGGCCAATATTGCAAATGCAAAGTGACATTGTTTCTTTTATATCACGTTTCGTTTTTTCAATCGGTCACGCTCTTTCTCCAATAAACGCATGGCTGAACTTGGGATACCATACCGGATTGTTGAGTGTACATAGATTACGGTTCTGCACTTTCCAACAACCGACACGGCTTAATTGAGTCTTCATTCATTGCTTCGTTAACTTCTGGAGTGAATTTTTCGTTTCCTGGCTCTGGTTTTTTTCAACTTGCATGTGACCGGGGCAATCTTCAACGTCGCTGGACAATAATGGTGTATGGCAGGGGTGGCCAAACTGCGGCTCTTTGAGCCTTTGATTGCGGCTCTTTAATGAATTAGCATTGTTGAATTAGACATGCAATTTTCCCGGTCTAGACGAGTTGTTTGATCAGATTATGAAACAATGCGTTCTATCACACGTAGTAACAATGGACTCGTTGTTAGCAATAATCAAATTACACTCCAAAAAGTACATTATTGTACAGAAGTGTGCTAACTTGTACACTGTAGTTAAGTAAACTGTCAGATTGAAGCTGTACGTCAGGGCTGACCTAGTTTTAAGTCTTGGTTACGGTTATAATAACAATTGCAAAAAGAGTTGGTGAAGCCCAATTGGAGACTCATAGTATCACCACGTAGCACTAATGTTAATCAATAGCTACACTTCTTTGTGAGTGAATAAATTCGTGTTTTTTGTTGTGTTTGTGTTGTGGCTCTTTTAAAACTGGAATATGTTATATGCGGCTCGAGCATGAAGCAGGTCTGGCCACCCCTGGTGTATGGTATCAATGCTTTGCGTTTGTTTGGGACTTCTGGTGACGTAATATTTGTATCACATATTGTACTGGTTAAAACGTCACTATCCGCTGCTCACAGGGACGATTTATGCAACGTGTGTGGCAATGTGGAAACACGATGCGTGATGGGTAATGGCCCTAATGGGACATCTGCTGCTCACAGGGACAAGTGGAGTGACGTGTGGGATAATGTGGGAAACGATGGCTTGTTGCGTATAGGCCCTATAGGGGATATCTCGAATTGATTTCGATTTAATAGTAGCCTACTGTCAAATGGCATAACTCCGAGGCTTATGACATCCCTTCACTACCCCTTGATCAGGGCAGTGAACCCCAAAAAAATGTAGATATAAGTGGAGATCTGATTACAATAAAAAGGGAATAGGCTACATTACAAAATCAAAAAATAATCACAATAATAAGAAAGAGATACAAGATTTATTTTTTTTATTGGTTTTATAAATATTTTTTAATTTTTTTCATAGGGTTTTATAGAGAAAAAGGTTACAATTTAACAGAAATTACACACAAAATAAATACAGTTACAAAAGAAAAGATTAAGAAAAATAACTATGATTACGTTACAAATAAATTACGACTACGATTACAGTTTAAACTATACCGTTAAGGTTACAAGCACACTACGGTTACAAAGAAATAGGTATCTGGTACAATTACGTTACTCTAAGGGAAAAAACTATAAGGTACATTACACTAAGAAAAAAATGACACAGGTTACATTACGCTAAAGAAAAAGGTTTAAGATAAGGCTGCATAGGAATATATCTCCAGTAGCGATTTCCATTAGTTCAATGAAGACATTTCTTTCAAAAGGTGGCCTGCTTATGGCATTTTCACCGTATATATACTCATCTATAATGTGGATAGTTTCTTTTAGAGGAATGTTAGTGAAAAGTGATTGGACATCAAAACTAGCCATGGTATCATTTGGATGTAATTGACATTCTCATAAACGATTCAAAAAATTATGGATTGTAATAGTGAATTGTAATAATTTTATAATTGGTGTTTTAGTAAGCAATTGTGTGTTCTATGGCTAGGAAAAATATGACATTTTAAATGCGCGTGTTGTGTTTGGTGGCTATACATGGTTGTCCCATTTAACTATGACACGTATCCGTGGGTTAGAGTAAACTGCTTTTCAAGTGCTTGTAATACGTAGAGTGTTACTAATTTAGAAGTGTTCTTGTTTTGTGACGTAAATAGTGTTGTCTAATTGTTACTGGTCAGAAAGGAGATATTCTGTGAAAATATCAATATTTTTTTTTCATTTATTCATTTTACTTTTCGTCTTCAACGTGGGGGACGAAAAAAATAGTTATGGACAATAATTTTCACAAATTGGAAGGGCAAATGTGACAAGACCTCGAGGGCATAAACGTGCATTACGGACCAATAAGAGAATGTAAAAAAGTTTTTAGCGTCAGCACCGCCATCAAACCCAAATAGATATGTAAAACGTGTGGCCTCAGCTGATTGGCTATAGCAAAAAGGATAAATAGAATTGATCTGGGTTTAATCGCCCTCTCCTGATAAAATCTCTTTTGGAAAATCTGTTTTATGACAGGTATCTAAAAAAGCGTGTTTGTGGAAATGACATGATAATTTCTTCTAATGTAATTGCGACTAAATTTCGGAATACAAGAATTTAAACTTATGAATGTTGTGCTGACTTAACCCTATTTTCACTAGGTGTAGCTTCTCCTGCACACAGTCACAGCAAAACGTTGCGTACAGTTGCATTGTTTGCTCTAGAAACTTGAAATTTGGTGACTTTTCCTAAAAAATGTTCAGCTATCTGTCCATGCTTGTTTTATAATTATGGATTTTGTAATTTTTGAGATATTGCCATATTTTCATAATTTTGTTCTCTCTCCGCATTGAAGCGTGTTGTTTTCGTTTACTCATTTACGCACCACTAACTCGACTAACTACTCTCTTGCGTTCTCTTCTCGCGGTCAGCTGGTTTTCCGCACAGCGGGGACGCGGCGTAACAAGAAAAATTTCTAGAAATGTATCACTTTTAGAAATACTTAATTTACTCTAAATTCACTTTCTTTAGTTTTACAATTATGATGTATACAGGAAGCCAGATGTTTTTGCTACTAACCTGTAAAAATCCGATCAGTTTACGACGTATAGTTTTCGAGTAATTAACGATTGAAAATATGTGTGCAGTGTCGGCCACACTTAGTTAAAATAGTAAAGTCGCGAACCCAGTATGGATAGGGTTAAAGAAACAAGAAGAGATTACAATAAGCAACAGAGTCAAAAAGGAAATAGACAAAAGAAGTTCTAAACGAACAAGTAAAGCCTTCGGCTTTATGTCAACCAAAAATATTATTATAGCCCCATACATCACCACAAAATCATCAGTGGAACAAACCATATAACGATGCGGAATGTACGGCTTTATGATTCCATCGAGATATTTTGCGAGTTTGTATTCGGGTGTGCCAATCATACTGACTTTAGGTAACTCACTCTGACTCAGGGTGAGGACGCGGTTTATGTGGTCGCATTTCCTCGAAGAATTTTCTCAAACCCTGAACAACCTGAATATCTGAAAAGTAACACCTTTTTAGGGGGTTATCAAAACCGTCTGGTAGAAGCGGTACGGTTGGAAGCCATACGTCATTTCAGCAGCTGAAAAAACGATTTCCAACTTTACCGTTGCTCTCAAGACCAAAAGTGCAAAAGGCTGGTGTAAGGGCCAAATTTATGGTTGGCATGAGGCGCGTAAGGCGTTTATAAGGACGCGTATAACCCGTTCAGAAAAAATCGCCTGTGTGTGGTATGATAAGGCTGCATTGTGTTCAGTGCTAAGGAACTTTATAAATTCCGTAAGTGGCTAGCAGTCATTGTCTGCCAGAAATCTTTTGCTGACTTGATACGGGTATTTTTTGGTAGCGTCTACTTCAACGGCATCCAGTTAATATTTCGATGACATCGAAATCATACATTTCTCTCCATAATTACTAGCCTAGGGCCCAGGGCTTCTCAAACTATGGGTCGCGACCCCAAATGGGGTCGCGTAATGAAATTTTGGGGTCGTAATGAAATAGTTTAATTTAGTCTAGTGCCGGTAGGTTGTAGTCTTGCCATGATGTCAATCTGAAGTGGCCAAGTTTTTCAAAAAATCACATGGAAATGACTGCATTTTAGGGCCGTTATGTAAGCGGTCCTTGATGACTTTACAACCAGCCCGGCCTGTGCACATGGATTAACATGGATTTAATGTCATTAACGTGAATGTCCCCATAATGGGGTCGCATAGAAATATCTTTTTCAAAATGGGGTCGCAGAACAAAAAAGTTTGAGAAGCCCTGCGCCTAGGCCTAGCCTACATTCACATGTGCCGCATGTACCGTGCGAACTGTTAGTCTGTTACTCATTTACCGTCGTATGCTTCGCTAAACGCGTATCCAGACGTCATATCAAACAAGTCTACTGAGTAGGATTCAAAGTGCTGTTAGCGAATAAATAAGAACTAAGCGAAATATTTTTAAAAATTTTCCTTTATTGCGTCACCCCATTCGTCTACTATCCGCCCATTAAAATGGGCCAGAGTACGGTAATTTTTTCCCATTGGAATGGTAGGAAGTATGCACTTCTAACTTTAGAGTAAGACGATTTGCATTTGGAATGGGGAGTCCTTTACTTCGGCAGAAACATGATTCGTGGGAAACCCCATTGCTGAAAGCAGGTAAGGTCGTTCCGGTACCGTACAGCCTGCAGCGGTGTGTGCTGTATAACTATAGCCTAGGCGTAGGCGTTTAGCTTAAAGCTTATGCCATATAACTATAGCCTACGCGTAGGCCTTTAGCTTAAGGCTTATACTGTATAATAGCAGTACCTTACAGATTGCAAGGTTTAGATAAAATTGCCGTAATTGCGCGTATAATAGAATTAACCGGCTATTAAATGTCCAACTTCCGGATCCGGGTAACAAAGGACGAACAGCGAACCAGTAAGTGTGTAACCGAAGGCAACAAGCACAAATAATAGCTTGCCGAGCCTATACGTTTCATTCTTTCAATTTTCTATACTCTCAAGCACACTTACTCGCAAAATCTGGGTACAAGCATGCTCCATTAAAAAGCGTTTTTGGCCACATCTAATCTCACCTCCGGCAGACCCGGACCTCCGCCTTTTACTGACTAGGCTATCGTATAAGCATATACTTTGTCACGGTTATCACCATAATAGAATCTTAGTTACCGTACTACCACTACTGCGGCCACTGAATGCTGAGCCTGCTCTGCTGGTCAACATATTTGAGAACATGTCTGCCTGTTATCTGTATATATGGTATGGGTATAGTCGACAACCGACCTTTGGATTTTGGTTGACTGTACAGTGTTTGGCCTTTTTTACTTAAGGTTTTCTCAAACTTTAGCGGGTTTTTCATGTTTCAGCATTGACTATAGGTTATTCTTGAGACTTTGAGGTATGAGCTATAGCCCCATCCGGAAAGTACGTCGTGCATGCAACTTACGCAAACTTTGGCGTTCACTGAAATCTCAATTCTTTGTTTGTTTATTATGAATGATGGTATGAAGATAACAAAGTTTGGTTTGCACATGAGCGCGTTGATGTCTCTTGCGTATAGGTGCCACACTTTTCACTGTGGGTTATAGCCTATTTTGTTTTCTTTGGTATTTTGTCATCTTTATTGGAAATCACGCATTTTAAACAGGGAGACTTACGGCCAAAAATTAGGATGTATGTTTTAGGCCACGCTAGTATTAAAACTCTAATTATTTTTTGTCACAACCACTTCTTATTCTAATAAATGGACTCGTTTCTATAGCTGTGTACATATTAACTAATACATGTAACTAGTGTAAGTGTTAACATTGGTGTATATATTTTTTCTTGGTGTTCTTTTCTTTTTTGGTGCTTAGCATTTTGTTTTCTCTTAAACTGCTTGGGTTTAATGGCCGTGCTGACGTTTCATTGTTGTATCACCACTGTAGTTTACTTGTGGCGTATTTCAAGCTCTCAGGGCTTTGCCACGTTTTTCCGTTTGTTGTTTATTTGTGAGCATATTCTTGTTTGACCAGTCTACAACGAAGTTAGCACAATATTCTTTGCTCCGCACAGTCAATGGTGAAATATAAATATATAGTATGATAAGATAAAAAAAATTTTTTTGTACACTGAAATTTCAAATCAGTGCAAATCCAAACTTTGCAATCGTGCGCACTTTTAGGCTGCCAGGTGTTCTTGTTGATGCTTTAGCAGGCCCGTGTCTGCGAGAAAAAAAATTGCAATAAATCCTGTAAAAATGCATAAAAACGGTGTTCACAAATGATTAAATGCTTTGAAAATTCAGCTAAGTTCATATAAATGTGTTCAACATACCTGAAGTGTACTACTGAATATAATTATAACCGCACTTCAGTGTGCTCTTGCCCAATTCTGTAGACTGCCTTTTTAAGTTGATTGAAGGTTTTACATAGCGATGTTTAAGTTGACATTCACATGTCAGTAAGCGCAGGAAAAATGCTAAGACTGATAAATGGAGTGCACCTAGCGCTTGACAGCGGCTTTTTTAAAAAAGTGTTACTCATGCGTTTCGATGAAAAAATGCTTTTGCTTTTTTATACAAAAAAATGTGATCAATTTTTCACTCCCACTCTTTTTAACAATTTAAAGGTATTTTCATTTTACCGCATTCTGGAACACGATGGTACATTTGCAAGATTGATTGGTTTTACAGTTTCCGATAATCCGGAGACCCCGCTAACCCGACATTTTATGACGAAACAATGTGGTCCGGATTAACGAGGTCCTACTGTACTTACGTGTAGTAAGCTTATGATTCTCTTTTAAAATACTTTGTCCTAAAACCCGACCGACACTTTTTAAATGCTCAACCCAACTTCCGTTTCTTGTTTCAACGCTAAGTTATGTTGTTAATTAATAATGTTAGATTAGTACAAGGCAGGTTGATAAAAAATTATAATTTTTTATGGTAATTAAGGTGGTACTGTTTTGACCTACTGAAAATACAGTATCTGTAATTTGATTTCATATTTGTATTTTGGTTTCAGATAAATGTTGCTATCATCCACAGGCTCTGTAATAGAATAAGTAATGCGTAAACTTAGCAAGAAATACTGTAGATGTAGAACGAAATGTTGTTGGCGAGGGGTGTTCAAATGATTTCTGCCATGATCCACCACAGCCAAACCTGACAACATGATGCTCCACTAAATACGAATAGTAAACATATTGGACATGCTTTAATTTTTATGGTGTTTTATTTATGTAAATTAACCCTACAACATATTAATAACTTTGTAAAAATCAAAAGTGAAGTGTGCTACAGTTATAAGATTTGTTCAGTGAGAAAAATGATGAGTTGGTTTAGATCTCACAATAGCATCGAATGGGGGCTTTCTGTCACTTACTGATATCCTCAAAAGCTCATGAAAATGAGCATTTGTGAGCCTCGTTCTATGCTTGCAAAGGTACGTAGAAGCGAAGCAAGTAAGGACCCTTCTAGCCAGCCTGGTTATAACTGGATACCTTTCCAAGGTTTCAAGTGATAACCAAAACACATTTGGATCTGAGATACAAATCTCATCTCCTTTAAGATTACACAGTTCTACCTGCATTTTAGACACCACCAATGCATATTCAGTGGAAAGTTGGGTTTTCCAAGTGTCATCAACATCAGCAGACAGTGGATGAGAGATTAGCTCTATAACTGAACTGATTTCATAAAATTCCTGTTACAAAACTCGGTGTCCAAATTTGACAAAACATGACAAATCATTATCACAGCTAACTTCTTGTACTTTCACTTTCAAGCATGGAAAGTGGAGCATGTCTTTGGTGATAGTTGAAACGAATAGCAACAGCTGTTGCTTGAAAGATTTCTGGCCACAGTTAAATGATAGTATGCCTCTTGCCCTGGAGCTTCAAGTTCAGAGTATTTAGATGGGTAAAACGGTCAGCGAGAAAAGCAAAGTTACATAGATTGGTACCTTCAAGCAGAGTACTAGTTTGACCCTTGTCATTCAAAAACATGACCAGCTCTTTACGAATTTCCCACAGCCTTTTCAAAGCATTGCCCTTACTTAGCCATCTCTTGTTATTATGCGTGAGTACGTCACAAAATTCAGCGTTATGCTGATCTAGAAAGTTCCTTAGTTGCCGGTGCTTAAAAATATTTTTTTTGTTCAATATTTATTTACACTAAAAGTATGAGAATACATATAATTTTATGCTATTAAAAAGTCCAAAAATTAATTTCAACGCTGACAATTGGTATCCACATGAAAATACTGTAAAAATTTTTTTTTTCAAGACTACATTGGAAGATCCACACAAAAAGTTGAAAAGATCCAGATCGAGATCCGCCATTTGAACCCCCGGTTGTAGGCTATGTTGACACAGTAGCTGAGTGATTAGAGCGCCAACCTTGCAATGGTGTGAATCCCTGCTTTATTCGTAGTGACTCTACTGTTGAAATGTTCCTGAGCAAGACATAAATGTTTTCTCATTTGCAGTGATTCTGGTGAATAGTTTCGAATTTGGGCAGAACAAATAGCAAGTCAAAGTATAACAGTGTACGCAGAATAGTAAGGTAGCCGAGCCAGTAGAAATCATTGTCTAGTGTAAGTGATATGAAGACTTCTGGGTCCTAGGATTGATAGTCCGGTACCATATTAAAATTGACCTTGCAGCGTGTTGCTTTTTGTGATGTGTGTTTCAATTACATTTAATGATTTTTTGATGATACATTTTGTCATACATTTCATGATACATTTTGTGATGTGTGCTTCAATACAATTGATGTGTTTTTTAATTCGCTTTTGAAATTAGTATGATATCAGGTAATAAAGAAACACTAGTTTTAAAAGGGATATTTTCCTTACATGGGCCTATCACAGAAAGTTGCCTAAGGGGCCCGTAGGTGTCTTGCTGAGCCTACGTATTGTACTATAATGGTGACAAGAATGTCAGTTTCTTGTCTGCATGGCAGTATATCAGTGTTTTCATTCCATCTTAACATTATTACCGTCTTTGCAGAAGTTTACCCATAATTTACGCATACAGGGGATTGAGCTGACAAGCAGTAAGATTGTTTAAAATTCTCCATGCCTTAAACTACAAATGGTAGAATTTGGTAGTATTAGAAACTCCCATCATTACTGTAGCTTTGGAGGTATTCCATTCGGAGTACTTACACAGTGAATAGTTAGTGTGTTTGCCAGATGAAACCATGTTGTTTGCTACAAATTGTAACACTAACAATGTATACTGTATAAGTCTATACACTCTATAAGTCTATACACTCTGAAGAAAATAAATTAGTCATGAGACCCTGTTGTACAGTATTTAAAGTGTTAACTTCTAAAAAAACTGAATTTAATAATAATGTGAATGTTTTAGGTGTATGCTGTATTTAGTTTAATTTTTAGGTTTTACTTAGTTTTTCAAAAGTGAAATGCCTAAAAGACAGAGGTAAGCATGATGCTCACACAAATGTATTCTTATATGTTTTAGCGTAACTTGTATACATGTAAGCAAGAATTACATTTGCAGAGTAGTTTGAATTTATAGTCCAGTCATCCAACGTTTTCTTTGGTTATGGTTGTATGATATTGTAATAGACTCGATTTGCTGGCTACTCAGGTAGAGCTACTGACTGAGTATTGGCAACAAGGAATGCGAGATCTTTCAGATTCCAGGGTTGCTGAAGCCGCTGTTTCAGCACATTTGACGGAGAATCAAGTGAAGGTACAAAAAGGTTAATCTCAGTAAAACCTAGAAAGGTTTAATAAATCATCGTTCAATTTGGAAGAACATTTTTTTGTATTTTAGGTCTGGATAAAAGATACGTGGACAAAAAATTCCACCAGCGCTAGTACCCTGGGAAAACTTAAAAATATCTCTTGCAAAAGAAGAGTGTCAGGGTATAACCTGTATTCTTCTTCTCTTAAAAAGGACGGAATTGGTACATTGTTTTCTTTAGATTGTGTTAAAAATTGCAACAGAAATAGAAAAATTTGCATAATTGTGTAGTCTATAACTAATGAACAGCATATATTTCGTAATTGTGTTGCTTATCAATTATGATTTAACATTTGCATGTGCTATTTCTTCTAAGTAGCGTCACAGCTACATGGTATTGAAAAAAACAACTGCTGTCAATTTTTCTAGTTTTCATCCCCCCTGAATAGTTTGGCTTGCCATTTTTCTCCAGAATAGTGTTTCTTGTTTCAATTGTTTAATTACTCTGTCTGGTTTTCTTTGCAAAAGTTTATTTGCAGTTTAATTTAAGGTTTTAGACAATGGGCAACAAAATGGAAACAACTGAGTGATGAGAAAAAGAAGTTTTGGGAAAAAGAAGGTCAAAGGCAACTTTGGCAGAAAGGCTTGCTCCAATCACCGAAAAACGAATCAAGCATCTAAAAAACCGTCAGTTAAAGATTATAGATAATGCTGTGAGTAAACACTACTGCAAAGTACTTCAGTTCTTGTTATAACAAAAATGGGTAAAGAAGTAGAAATATAAATTATATATATGTTTGTTTTCTAATAAAATATTCAAAAGTTACATGCAACTTAGTTTATTTTGTGTAGTGTTTAAAGTTGGAACAAGTTGGTTATGTAGCTGGTGGTTCTATTTACAAGGATGGGTTGTTTGATTTTTTTGGTTGCAAAACAGCCACTCATTTTTTTAGTGGTACATCTTTTCAAGAAGCTTTCATAAATGAAAACCATCTTGCTACCTTTCTAAGTGGTATGTATGAAATATGTCCTTTTTGTCATTTAACTATTAGGATCAACAAATATTAGGAAAGCCTATTACCAGGATGATACCATTACTTTGATCGATGATTTTCTGTTAAAGCAGGTTTAACCAACTATATTAGCAACTTAACATTGCTCTACTGCAATTGCATTATTACATTTGACATTTTGATTTAAAATTGAAGCTTAAAAATGAAAGGTCACTGTTCAGGAACTGAGATATTTGCGGTACTAAAAATTGATCGTATCTACAGAAAGAATTTGAAAAAATGAAAGACTTTCAGAAATTACTTGCTTAACTATGGCAGTTATTGACAGTTTCAGTCTGTTTTTAGTCTCATTTATAGTATATATTAAACCATATTTCAACTGTGAAGTGAACTTATTGCATTTTTGGAGCATTTTTATCAGACAGATTTTACATAGCTGCGATTGATGTGTTGTCATTAATAATTGTGTTCAATTTTTTTTGGGATATTTTAGACAAACCATCCACTTCTAGAAGTTTGAAAATCCTAAAAAAAGAAGTCAGAGCAATATTTAATGAGAAATATTGTAAGTTTTTTATTTTGTATTGTTTTAGTTTTACAGTTATTATGAAATAATTGTAGTGTTATTTATTAAATTCTTTAGCAGAAGCTGTGAAAAAAAACAACCAGCGGCTGCCATATTCCAAACTTAATGAACTAGGCATAAGCATGCTTGGCCTGCCATCAGGAGTTTTTTTAAAAAACCCAGCAGCGTATGGTGCGTGCATATGCAAAGATATTATCAGTTGTAGGAACCAGCTTAAAGTAGTTATCAACAGGTGTGGTTTCGGCTTTGTTGTATGTTATATTTGTCTGCTTTTATTTGTTTGTCATAGATGCAGTATATCTTAAGCTGATGCAGTGGTAGTGTATCTTGTTTTTATGTATCTTGGGATACTGGTATTATATTCGGTATTATACTATTCTTTTATAATTGGTAGGTCTGCACCAGAGAGTGAAAAAGATATGCTTGAAGTGGTAGTGTTAGAAGATTAAACTGTAACAATTCATATAATGATGTTTCATTGCCAGAGGTGGGTGGTCGGTACTTTGAAAGAACAAAGCGATTATTATTAACTCGGCTATTACAGTGCAATACTGAGGGATGTAAGCAACTACACGTGATATACGTACAAACCCAGAAACCAGTGTTAGCAAACCGTACATGTTCAAAGTCGTGTTGCAAAAGAGTAGTTTGGCACTCTGCATCGGTACTTTTTATATAGAGGATCCTGTTGCAAATGGAATGCTTGCCTCTATTTATACTCCGCCACAGATTACTCCAGTTCAGAACATAAGTGACGTCACTCAGAACAAAGAACAATTGAGAGCGCTAAAATGGGTATTAAGGTTTGATCAACATGATTTCAAAACCTTGAAATAATTACTTTAAGAGTATCGGAACCGAATAAAGTATTTTTAAATAAACTGAAAATGTATTGCGATACCATAGATCCGCCGCACTGCCCACCTCTGGTGTTTGCTTTGTTAGATTATATCGGGCGCTTCGCATTTCTCATTTTTTGTATTTTTTTATTCATTTTTTGCTTTACTTTCTTTTACTGTATTCTTCACTGTCTACCAGTTGCATGGAATACAGTAGCGAACTTTGCTGATAAATTAATGATGTCCGCTTTGCCTCATGTTGTTATGCAATATTTTGCTGTTAATGTGCGTTTAGTGTTTTTTGTTGCTACACGTCTTCAGTTCTTTTGTAATAGTGCCTTTGCCTAAATTTGTTGCCAGTTTTGCAGCTGTATTTTGTGTAGGTCGTTTGAAAAATTCGTTATCGCAGCTTTCTTTCTTGCACTTTCAACGTTCGCTGTCTAGTTCCAAATAAACAAAGTACTGTGGTGTTTTTGGTGTGTGTTGCTGACCAATTGGTATCTTCTTAACAAATATTTTTGTAAAACTGGTGACTCGAAACAACTGTAATACTGTAACTGTATACTTTGCACAAGAAATAGAGCAGGGGTGGGAAAGTTTTCAAATACCACATTGCAGTTATCTGGGAATCAGTTATTCTGTGGCTGTTTAACAAAATTATAACCTCTGCAGTAACTATTCCATCATTAGCAATTACGTATTTATCATGACGTCACGCGCTGTGCGTGGTATTGCATACGTTGGAATTTCCACCAAGTTATGTTTGCTGCATAGGCAACGACATCGTCATAAAGAGGTCATTCTACGAGACATCATATAGTAACACGTGAATGTAAGCTTGCAGCAGCTAAACCATGTTTGCCCCGATCAATACAGGTAATTTTTCGTGTTTTTAAGCGTCACGTTGCATATGACAATTTGAAACTTAACTTAACGTTTCTTCCTAAACTTGACAGCTTTGTTTTGTCTCTTAACCTAGAAAGCTTCGACGCTCGTCGTTTGATCACTTTAGGTCATCGATTTTAGTTGACGTTTGAACATTTTGTTTGCGCGAACAAGGAGTAGACAGCGATCTCCAGATTTAAGTTTGGTTCTCGTAACAGCTTTTCCCTCAAGAAACGTTGGAGTAATCCGGCATGTTATTCTGTCTATTATGATGCCGCTGCACAGTGTGCTAAACTCGCAAGAACATGCTAGGAGCATTAGGTCTGTAGCGTACTCGCCCACAGACTCGTGGGGTTACTTGTGGAAAATTTGTGCCTTTCCACTGTGATGTTGCGTTTCAGGCTACAATACTATTCCAGCTTACCTAGCAAGGTTTTCATGATGCCTTTATGTTCGTCAGTCAAACTCCAGGAATTGTAAATATTTCTGACATCCTGACCAATGTGACAAATAGCTAACCTTTTCCGCCTCGATTTTTCTGTTTGCCGGACGCGCAGTGATGGACGTCACATAAACACTTGACCGTAATCCCTGTTCTTAGCAGCCCATATTTTTGGTTAACACTTGAAAATTAAAAGTTTTGCTTTGTTTGTAAATGTGAATCGGAAAAGTTTCCTTGATTCTGTCATAGTTGGTGCAACACATAACAGCTAACTGTTCATGGTCTCGTGACAGATGGGACTACACGAAATAGCAGTTGTGTATGGTTGTGTTGAAAATTTATTTCACAACGCAGTATATGCTCAAAAACGTACCGTCACCAATTCTAGGGGACCTTGTCATTAGTACGTCATTGTCATTGTCATTCGAATCCCGAATCTGTTCCTATCAGCACCAAATGATAAAATTCCATCAAAAAGTCGCCAAATCTTGCTTGTAACGTGACGTAATTACTAAAAATTAATGATTAAATGGCGATTTGAAAAGTAAATTTCTTAAGAAAATGATTTTTGGTAAGAAATGTTGACTCTGGTTGAGCCAGGAAAATAGATCATTGCAAGTCGATAAAATTTTAAGTAGCATAGTATTTAGGTTAGCCATCATTAGGATTCGTGTTCGCCCGAATCTCCTACACAGGAGATAATCGGCGAATCTATGGCGGGCTTGGGTTCGTGTTGGCCCATCCCTACCAATTAATTATTATTGATCGAAAAGAAGCCAATTGCAAAATTTACACACTATGCAGATGTTATTCATGCACACCGTAAGCAATACTTACTATACCGATTCCTAATACCGACTATGTATGCTTCCTTTATCGAAACATGAGAATAAATATAGTTTGCAAATAATTATAATTGGCCCCAGAATTGTAAACGGGCCTGATCGAACCCGATAATTTATTTGAAGAAATAATAATAAACTTATAGCGATAATTTATATATTTATTCGCTTACATATAGGGTATCGTCATAGACTTTGTTATTGTCTACATTGTTTGCATGACCTGTGCTAACTGAAAGCTTTTGTTTATTAAATACTGTGATGAAATTTCTTCCTATATGGATCCCCTTCAGTATATGGTACCCATCAAGGCAAATCTTATGCGAGAGTAGGTTAAGGAGGCGTCTAACACAAAAATGCTATAAAATTCCTGTTTGTTTTTTTATACAGCGTATTTACTAAAAAACTGATTACTCGAAAAGTCCTCCATGGGGCTCTCTGAAATTTTGCATACATTCATTCCACAGAATGCCATCAAAAAACTATGATTCAAACTTTTTTGACATAGCTAAGCTTAAAATTGACACTGCAATTTTTTGACTAAAACTCCGATTTTTATCGCATTTTTTAGTTTAATTATGCAAGCGACATAGGAAATCCAAACACGCCAACTGCTAGGGTAATTCCGAGGCTATCAATCAATCAACCAACCAATCATTTTATTTTTCGCCAAAAGCGGGGTGGGGACGAAAAATCAAGCCAGTTGTTACTAACACGCATCAATGAACAGGAAAGTGACAAAGCCGAAAAGGCTTAAAACGTGCCCAAGAGAAATATATTCTGGTAACAACTAGGGCACGGCCGGCCACTAAACCTATAATTAGTTACATCCATAAAACATAAGTTAAAAAAGCGAAGTTAAGCAGACGAGCTGGTGGTGTGTTCAAGCAACTGATGAATGAAAATTGCTTCAATGCTGTAACTGGTTCCAGTCTCCAGTTCATCTTGAAAATATGTAAAAAACGATCTTCAGTAAATATCCGAAGTAGTTGTGTAATGAGTGTTGAAAATTTACAAGTTAATTAATAAACAGATTGAAGTATAATTTTCTTCGTCCGATTCAAAATTTCCAATACCATCATCTAATCAAAGTGCTTTATCAAAAGGTACTTGACGTGCGCAAGCTGGATGCTTACTGCCTATGTCTAGAGTTTGGCGACAGCAAATTTGGTGGCATGTGGTTGAGGAAAGCTATAACTATTTTGAAGTTAAAAGAAAGATACAGCTAGTGAATGTGTTTTTAATAATTCATGCGCAAACGTGGATTATCACGATAATTAACAAAGCGCTGTATACCATATTTCATTTCATTTATTCCCATTCTTGGCATCGTAGCTCGCTGCACAGATATTAGTAAATGCAGAATAAAGTATTTAATACATCAGCTCAAACAATTCGTGGAAAACATAAAAATTCCACACACAATATGTTTACAAGTCTTCGTCATCGTCATCGTCATAATCGCTATTATCCATTAAGGAAATTAAGTGATTTAAGTCCTCAGATGGTGTCTCATCGTCGTCATCATCACTGGCATTGAAGGTATTCATACAAGTCATATTTAATAAATCCCTGAGCAAGGGGGTGTGCGGCTGGAAATCTACTATTTTCTCAAAATAAGACCAAACGTCTATTAACTCCATTTCCTTAAATGCTTGCAGCGTACAAACGTATGCTTTCAGTTCAACTGGGATTTTACAAACAGTGCCATGTAGAATGTCAACCTGTCGTTGATAATAAAATAACGTGCCGAGCATATCTTGCTTGACAAGCTCAATTTCCTCTTTACATCGTTGAAGCAAATTGTAGCAATCCGTCCTTTGCTTGTCCAGTGAGGTTGGACAAGAATTGGATTTTCCAAAATCTTCCAAAGTCCGTGTCCTAGGCTGGTGTAATACTGGATAGTTTTCCATTTCATTGTATTGTACAATCAGTTTGCGGAGATTTCGATTAATTTTTCGGATGTTTGTCATCAACCGGTTAACGATTGCTTGTCCGACTATAAAGTATAAACAAACAGTAAAAAAGGCGTTAAACGTTTAACACACATTGAAAAAATTTATTTGAACAATTAAAATGCAACAGCTTCCTTACAATTTCAAACTATGATCAAAAACAGATTACAATAATCATCCACCTGGATATTTTTTGACCAAGCTACTCAAAAACGTTTTTTCCACATTGAAGTTTAAAATTTTTTGGGTTATTTCCTGCCGCTTGTTTTCAGCGGCAACAGTAATAGTTTGAATAAAGATTTCATCCGAAGCATCCCAACGCGATATGCCAAGCTTTCTCTCCACAATAGTTAGCTCCTTATCAAGTCTGCACAAATAATAGCAAGAGACATATATTTGACGACGTTTCAATATTCATAACCCACAGTGGCAAATCAATAAAGCAAACGTACTTCGCAATTGCACTTTGGTGCTCTGTTAGGTCGTTTTCGCTGTCAGTGATGTTGTTTACAAGATCTCTAAAAGGTTTATATGTTTTTAAATTAACACCTTTTGGGACGAACTTGGTAGCGCATAGATACTTACATGCGTTTGTAGTAATTTTTTAGATCGAGAGCATACTGTTCAGTTGGATTTCTTTCACGCACTGGATTATCACAAAAACTTTCGGCCAATGAAAATGATTGATGTGAGTGAACTTCTAACAAAAATATTAGCACCAACAAAATGAAAAAAAGCTGGTGAAAAAAGCTGATGCGTGCCTGACGAAACTCAACAACAATACCTTGGTAACATACCTGGACGAGAAGCTAGAAGAACATTCAATTTTGCTCGAGTTTCTTCTTGTACATGAAAAGCTTTGTTAATTTTATGTTGAAATTGTAAGCCTGTATTCAAATTTTATATTTGTAAAAAGAACCAAATAAGGATGAATGCAAATATAAAACACATAGCTGTAAAACTCTCACCGAATTTTTTTTTGAGCCTACAACCAAAGTGAATTAATGCATCAGTCAAAAGGTCGGTTCGATGCTCTGGCTTCATCTCCTTTGTAATACAGTTGAATTTTCTTAAATAAGACCACAGTCTCTCCATGGCTTCACCATCAGTCAGCCCAAACCCTTCCAGTTGCCTAGGGCTAAACTGCAACTGGCAACTTAATTTGGGGCCATAACCATGAAAAACCGGAACTGCAAAATCAACACGATGCAAAATATGATGCTGTTTTCTTATCTGCAGACAAAAAGAAAGCGTAGTTCAATAAAAATATGCGTTACACTAATGACAAAAAGAAGGCAGATTTTCATAACAAATTCATTTACTTTAAAGGTAAACTTTTTAAATCAACCTGTAAGTGTGATTTCAGTTTGCAAGCAATGTCATAACAAATCTTGAGATTTTTATTGGAAGACAACAGCTGATTTAGAATCCATACTGCATAACCCAACCTAACATCATAATAAAATCAGAGAAATCTTATTTTTTGAACCATATGCCTTCTTAACGGTGCATAAGATAATGTACACCAGCAAAACATGTATCAAACTTAGTACATTTTAAATTATCATATGTAATTATTGCAACTTTAACCACCTTTCTCCATGTTTCATATCCAAGAACATTTTAGGAAACTCATGTCGGCAACAAGCACCAAACACCCCTTTTACATCCAATTACGTACTTTTTTTCTTGGAACGAATCAAACTCCCAGCTTGAAAGTTACTACAATCCTTTGAATAGCATTTTAGCAACTAAAACTATCAAATATATACACTTTTTCAAATATTCCATGGAATTCCATTCCATTCAATATGGGCAAATTGTTATCACCTGATATATAATACCAAACCAAGGCTTAATCTTAGCAATAATGAACCGTTTAAGACTCAATTTTGTGCTGTAAATACATGCAAACAATTTTGTCTCTTGTTCACTGTAATCATTCATAAATTTGTCAACTTCAACTTGGTTGCAAAAAAATCGTTCCTGGTGCCGAGGGAAGGCACTCTGTATGCCGGCAGTTTTGCGCCTCACCAAGCCAAAGTTTCCATCGAAACAGTATAAGTTGTTGTTTGCAACACTCTGCACAATGCAACAAACATACATTACGCACAAAAAATGTGTTTTTTCAATTATTAATAGCAGGAACTTGAGCTGATGAATATCAGAGTCAAACAAACCCCTTCACATGCTGGACAAACTGCCCCTGAATCAATTCCTGATATACAGTAACCCGCATCTAAGTCCTGCATATGCTGCAATTGATAAACATGATGTCTGTATGCTTCAAACACTAGTATCCTTGAAAGTTTTTCACCTTCAAAAACAGTGAAAACTATTGGAACTTAAATACCAAATGATTACAAAATAAACCTACAAGTACAAATTTATTTATAACAAGTCCTTATTGCCAAAATATGCTGTTTAATTTGCACTTGAACCTTTTACCTTTAGTCAGGTAAGTGCCTTCTTTGAACAAGTATTCAAAAAAATCATACATACTTTTGCTTTTTGACCTGGTGCTCGATGGTATCGATATTCCAACGCATTACAAAACCCCTCTGTCGAAACATGTTTTTCCAAACACAACACTCGAAGTAGTTCTAAAAGTTCTATGGAAACTGCAACTTGAGGAGATGTAGGAGAACAAGGCCATAAATTAGATCGAAGCAAGGTTTCTCCTTCAGATTCACAACCGCAAAATTCAACTAAAACATCATGCTGAATGCCTAGAATTTTCAGAAAAAAATCAAAAGTATTGATGTCAATTACTGGACTACATTACAACATTTCAAAAGTACAAGGTAGTGGTTTATATATTTGTCATTTTTGATTACGATTAAACGTTTAGGATAGAGCTTTTATATTACAGGAACAGAAACAATTGCTTCTTGGGCTTACTCACATTAAAACGTCTTATAACGTATATTAAAAAGCCTTACAGCTTAACAAACATTATTTTCTGCATATGTCTTTACAATAGAATGAACATAAAACACATAAAAAGAAAATTTAAAACAATGAAATAAACAAATTCAGAAATTGTTTTATTTGTTTCAAATCGAACTAATAACTGAAAACTTTCCTGAACACCCTATCGCATTTAATGTAAAGTTTTGGCTAAGAAACACTTGGTGCCAATGGCGCAAAACATCAAAATGAAGCTGAGGCCTCTATGACAAAGGGGAACCTAACGCATTTTAAAAAAATTCAGTAACTAGTTTTATAAAAAAAAAATGTCCATTATGAAGCTAAAACACACCTTGGTTGTTGACAACTGTCAAATGCTTGGTATACTGGCTGTTACACCAATGTTTATCAGAGCGCTTCATAGTACGTGGTTCAAGTGGCATCTTACAAAACATTTTTCCCTATATATCATGTAGAAATGTAAATTTAACAAACTTAATTGTACCATAGTGGGTCTGGTTCATACTGTACATATAAAATATTATTAACTTTGTACATTGTAAAGTACATAATCTATATGCTTAAACGTTTATGAAGTAGAAATTTCAATTCAACACAACGACTCACAAAATACATATTTTACCTTCCAAATGTCTGGTGAATGGAACCAAACTGCATCATGACAAGTGTGCCAACAATCCAAACAAAAGTACTGGTCAGGTCCACAATCAGAACATCTTATTATTTCATCTACTTCTCTGTGGCAATGGTAACAGGTAGACGAAATACGATTGTACGATTGTCGCTTAATTACAAGCAATTTTTTTTCCAATTCCCTCCAATTCTTAGATAGTTTTTGTCTTTTCTCTGAATAGCACTGCTTTCCTTATGAAATAAATAAAAATACATTTACAAAAGTAACTAAATACAGTTAACTTCATATTAAGCAATTAAGTATAAACTCTACATGTCAGGTTTTTCTTTGTTGAAAATTCTAGAAATGAATCCAATAGCGTGCATTTGTTCACAACGATTACAGTTAGTTGCATTTTTAGCAAAAATTTACAAACAATATCACCTACCAATGGTCATAGAATCATTATATCCACTGTAAGAGGCCGAACTGTCATTTAATTCAGAAGTATTTAAGGGTAATAAAGGGCTATCATTGGAGGCAGATAGAGCTGGAGTAAAGGTTCTTCCACTTCTTTTTCGTCTTCCTTTAATCTTAACACTGTATTTTGCCTTTACTCGACGAATAATATTCTGTGGACCATAGAACAATTATGTCATTATCAGGAACTAAATAACATGTTTTTCATAGAGCATATCGATTTCACACAATTAAACAAAAGTTACTTCCATAGTGAACCTTTCATTTTAAAGCGATTGTAAAATTTCCCTTCTCCATAGCCCATAAACAATTTTAACAATCCTGAACTTGTAAACAAATTAAAAAACCAAATGTAAAATGTGTGTGTATATTGCAACTTGCATAAAAAACAAGCTCGCAGTACCTAATCGAGGAAAGTTAAGTCATGCATAGACTTTCTTCATTCTGAGGATAAAGATTGTGATAATATATCATACCAAATAACTTTGCTATTCTACTTTCACTCTCAATCTCAATTAGCGACAATCCAAACAAATTTTTTGTTTGGATTTGCCAAAGTAGTACTTTTATCAACTGCTTTAAATGAGTGTATACTATTATGTGAATAATTTATTATAACAAATCAATATAATAATGATCCGAATCAAAGAACCATGTTTGGCTGCGGTAGGTTAACATAAAAGTACTCTGCTTGACAGCAAACCAAAAAAAAACAATATTATTCAAAACTGTTTTACCCTTGTGCTTGAAAAATGATAAATACAGTACATACAATGGTTTGTCTAAATTACCATAAACTGCCAAAGTGTGCTGGGGAAAAATGAGCCACAACATAAATGTAAGGGTATGGATAAAAAGATATATCTTGTTATGACACATTTTAAAAAGCCAGAAAAAGTTTTTTTGCATTATTCAAATGCCCAACTTACCGATTTCGGAGCCATGACAATTTTGTGTACCAATATTGGGTAACTTTACAATGTTAAAATCAACACATAACATGTGTGTAGATATAAAGTACATATAAGTCACAATCAACTACTATCCTGCAGGTCAATTGAAATTGTTAGTAGTAAGTACTGGCAACTTGTAAGTGCAAAGGTTGTTCATCAAACAAAGCCAATAGGTAAAAACAGCATAATTTATGATGCAGACCTCTAACAAATATTTGTACCATTAAAATATTGCTGTTACTTCTATAACTTAAATGATAAATGCTTTGAAAGTGAATAATAGCCTTGGATTTAATGAAAGAATGAGGGCATCAATAATAATTGTAAAAGGTTCTACTCTAATTATCTGTGAATCATTTGTGGCAGATGTGACAAAAAACAAAGTTCTTCAATATATGGGCTTCCATGAAATCTCAGAACATGTATTAGGCTACAGTTAAACACACGTACCACAATGCAATTTACCAATGTCATTGATTTCCAAAATGCGGCAAAATAAAAATACCTTGGAATTGTTAAAAAGAGTGGGAGTGAAAAAATGATCACGCTCTTTTTGTATAAAAAAGCAAAAGCATTTTTCCATCGAAACACATGAGTAACAATTTTTTAAAAAAGCCGCTGTCAAGCGCTAGGTGCACTACATTTAAAAGTCTTGGCATTTTTCCTGCGCTTACTGACATGTGAATGTCAACTTAAACATCGCTATGTAAAACCTTCAATCAACTTAAAAAGGCAGTCTACAGAATTGGGCAAGAGTATATTTTACAGTGTTAAAATCTAGCCAGCTTGCTACTGGCGTGTCGAGATTTATGTTCGACTAGCCTACATACCGAGTGCTGTACCGTTACTAGCAGATATTTCGAAAATGATCTTATACAACCTTATACAGCCATGGATAAGCAAGATAAAGGCAAAAACAAAGAAAACAATATAGGTTATAGCCCATAATGGGAAGAGTGGCACCTGTACGCAAGAGACATCAACGTACAAGCCGAAATTTGGTATCTTCATGCTATCATGCATAATGAACCAAAAAGAATTGAGATTTCAGTGCACGGCAAAGTTTGCATTTTTACTTTATCGTACAACAATGTACCGAACCTTACAACAATGAAAGTTAGCCTGGCCATTAAACCCAAGCAGTTTAAGAGAAAACAAAATGCTAAGCACCAAAAAAGAAAAGAACACCAAGAAAAAATATATACACCAATGTTAACACTTACACTAGTTACATGTATTAGTTAATATGTACACAGCTATAGAAACGAGTCCATTTATTAGAATAAGAAGTGGTTGTGACAAAAAATAATTAGAGTTTTAATACTAGCGTGGCCTAAAACATACATCCTAATTTTTGGCCGTAAGTCTCCCTGTTTAAAATGCGTGATTTCCAATAAAGATGACAAAATACCAAAGAAAACAAAATAGGCTATAACCCACAGTGAAAAGTGTGGCACCTATACGCAAGAGACATCAACGCGCTCATGTGCAAACCAAACTTTGTTATCTTCATACCATCATTCATAATAAACAAACAAAGAATTGAGATTTCAGTGAACGCCAAAGTTTGCGTAAGTTGCATGCACGACGTACTTTCCGGATGGGGCTATAGCTCATACCTCAAAGTCTCAAGAATAACCTATAGTCAATGCTGAAACATGAAAAACCCGCTAAAGTTTGAGAAAACCTTAAGTAAAAAAGGCCAAACACTGTACAGTCAACCAAAATCCAAAGGTCGGTTGTCGACTATACCCATACCATATATACAGATAACAGGCAGACATGTTCTCAAATATGTTGACCAGCAGAGCAGGCTCAGCATTCAGTGGCCGCAGTAGTGGTAGTACGGTAACTAAGATTCTATTATGGTGATAACCGTGACAAAGTATATGCTTATACGATAGCCTAGTCAGTAAAAGGCGGAGGTCCGGGTCTGCCGGAGGTGAGATTAGATGTGGCCAAAAACGCTTTTTAATGGAGCATGCTTGTACCCAGATTTTGCGAGTAAGTGTGCTTGAGAGTATAGAAAACTGAAAGAATGAAACGTATAGGCTCGGCAAGCTATTATTTGTGCTTGTTGCCTTCGGTTACACACTTACTGGTTCGCTGTTCGTCCTTTGTTACCCGGATCCGGAAGTTGGACATTTAATAGCCGGTTAATTCTATTATACGCGCAATTACGGCAATTTTATCTAAACCTTGCAATCTGTAAGGTACTGCTATTATACAGTATAAGCCTTAAGCTAAAGGCCTACGCGTAGGCTATAGTTATATGGCATAAGCGTTAAGCTAAACGCCTACGCCTAGGCTATAGTTATACAGCACACACCGCTGCAGGCTGTACGGTACCGGAACGACCTTACCTGCTTTCAGCAATGGGGTTTCCCACGAATCATGTTTCTGCCGAAGTAAAGGACTCCCCATTCCAAATGCAAATCGTCTTACTCTAAAGTTAGAAGTGCATACTTCCTACCATTCCAATGGGAAAAAATTACCGTACTCTGGCCCATTTTAATGGGCGTACAGCAGACGAATGGGGTGATTGCGTGAAGGAATCTAGCCTATATGTACGGTAGCCTGTAAAGGCCACAACAATTATAATTTGGGTTCCGCAAAATATTTATGATCACCACAAAAATATTTCACGTTAGCGCAAAATATTTATGATCACCACAAAATATATATTTTTCTCAGCAAAATATTTTAGAAATTCACAATATATATTTTGTCTCCCTCTAAAATTATTTTGTGCCTTGAAAAAATATTGCGACTTCGAAATATTTTGCGAGGTCGAAATATATTTCGCTGTGGAACTTCCACTACCGCAACAAATATAAATTCGCCGCACAATATTTTAGAATCGCCGCACAATATTTTAGAATCTCATCGCAACATTTGAAAATGTGTGCTTACCGTATGGTAGGCGTAGTTGATGAGGTCTTCGGGAAAGGAATAAGGTTACCGGTCACAGCCACAAATAGTGAGAGATAGTAAGCTTTTGCAAGCCTTAACAAGCTTAGGTGTAGGCTACACGTTAAACATTGTAAGGTCTTTTGCAAGTTCAGTATGCTAACAAACTTTCTAGGGCTTGGCTGTATAGGTTAGGCCTACCGAATGTAAGGTGTAGGGCTATAGGCTATGTTGTTTTTTTTGTCTCGAAGACCAAAGCTGTTCATAACAGCATAAATTTTAACTGACTTTTTCAGAAATTTGTTTTATAAAATGAAGTGTACCTTCTTAGTGTGAAAACTGATCTTCATTGCAATGAATTGTGTTGAGTGCCATAATGAAATACCTGACATTTTTATGATATGTTCACACTGTGGTCACGGTGAGTAGCGTACCTTTCAAGTGAAGATATAAATATTTTAATGAAAATTTGGCTGTAGACTAACATATTTTTTGTTTTCTTTTTTACACCAACAAGAAATGTTTTACCTAAATCGACTGTGTGTCTGTGTATTATTATTAATAACGAATTATTATTTAGTAAAAAATATATCATACAACGTGCCAAGTCATGTCTCAAAAGTCCACATGTTGTTTTTATGTTTTGCAGCTACTACTTTGGATCAAGATCAAATAATATCTGAATATTTCCATTCAGGATATGAGTATGGAGAAATTTTACAATTGCTACACAGTCGTCATAACTACGCAATCAGTATGAGAACTTTAAAGAGACGATTGCACAAAATTGGACTGCGAAGAAAATGTGGCTGGAAAAAAGACATCACCGTTTTATTTCAGGCAGAAAAACGTATCGAGGAGTTGTTAGATGGACCCTCTTCTTTTGGTGGATATCGGTCAGTTTGGCACACATTACAAATGGAAGGTTTAAGAGTACCAAGGTTGTATGTAGCTGATGTACTACGTAATATTGATCCGAAAGGGTGTGAGGCTCGAAGAGCTCACCGTTTAAGGCGAAGAGAGTATCACAACCCTGGGCCAAATTATGCATGGCACACAGATGGTTACGACAAGCTGAAACCATTCGGATTTTCTATACATGGTGCAATTGATGGATTTAGTCGAAAAGTGCTGTGGCTTAATGTTACACGATCAAACAAATGTCCACATGTTGTCGCTAATATGTATATTAAAGCTGTCACTCACTTCCAAGGCTGTCCGATTGAAGTAGTATCAGATTTGGGTACAGAAAATGGATTGTTGGCAGCAGCGCAGTGCTTTTTTCGAGATAACATTAACTCGCATCATTATGTACCATCACCCCGAAATCAGCGGATAGAAAGCTGGTGGTCAATATTCTCCAGGTTTCGTGCCTGTTGGTGGCGCAACTTTTTTAGTGACCTTGAGTTTCGAGGTATTGTGGATTTCTCCCAAACACTCAGCAAAGAATGCTTGTGGTATTGCTTTTCATGTTTAATTCAAAATGACTTAGATTTTTTCAAGGACCACTGGAATACTCACCGAATAAGAAAATCTCGACATAATGTAATTGCAGGACGGCCAGATTTACTATATTCCATGCCAGAAAGATATGGAGGAATTTCTGGCTTATTAAAAAACGTTGCACCACACAACATTAGTTTGGTATTGGCTGAAATATCACAACCAACTGAAACTGAAGACTATCAAGAATATTTTGATTATGCTACATCTGAACTTGGACAAGGAGTGCCATCTTGTTGCACTGAAGCCTTAGATCTGTATAAAATGCTTATGAATGTAGCCAGAGACCGATAAACGGAACTATTTATTTCTGTGTGAGCAAGTAATGTAAAGTTTATTGCCTATCATTTTAAGTCTATCAACATAAATGTCGTGTTTTGTATTACTTTTGTATTGCATTCATCATAAGCACGATTCTATTACACTGAAAAACTATGTATCGAAATTTTAGCAGATACACTTGAAGAAATACAACTGTAGCTCACAGAAACATTACACTTGAAAAGAATACTGAAAATCTCACAGAAATATATCTACTGTACCACAACAAGCATGCAACATAAATACTGCTAAACACACAAAAAAATTACTAATTTCAGGAAAAACTCAGTTTGGCAAGCTTTGTTTATAAACATTAAACAGTGGTCATTACACATTGAAGGCAAGTGAAATAGGTTCAACAACTAAACTAATGTAAAATATAAAATTTTAATGCAGTCCAAATGCTTGAGCATTACATATTGCCGTTAAAAAGATAGACCTAAAATCGTTTTCTTTCTCCATGTGCTTTGCTGGTAGTGTAACAACCCTGCCGCATGCTCCAACTACAGGGTAGCAAATACTGTGTTTTGGATTATTTTCCAAACAGTTGTGATCGAACTGCACCGAAATTTGAAGGTCGTTCCCAAATATAGGCCTGTGTTTCTGGCCTGTTAGCCAACCCAACACACCTGCAGGTGTCAAGTCAGGAGGAGTACATGAAATTAAATGACAATCATTCTCGTCGTTAGCCAAGATTTCATGTCCAGTTACATTTACCTTATTGTCCTCTAAATGCATTAAAAAATCCACAAAGTTATCCATTATTTTTTCTTCCACAATTCTTTTCGAGGAATTTTCATCAGAGTGATTGGGAATTAACAGACTTGCAACATAATTTGCATCAACAGCACGCTCAGACGATGTGATAAAAAGAGGTTCAAAAAGCAATGGATTCCTTTGTAATGCTGTAATTTCTCATTGTCCCAAAAAGATGCTGCATATGTAAGTTATTTCAAATAGAAATAGACAAAACTGCAAAAAAGAAAAAAACTTGCACTGGTAAGCACTGTAACAAAACATATGTAAAGGGCTACATTTTCTTGAAGATGAAGTGCTTTTAACCTCTAACAAATCGTTACAATACCACTATAGCAGTGGTTCCCAAACTATGGTACACATACCACTTGTGGTACGCCAGCAACTTATCAAGTTTACACCAAACGGATCGCAAATGATCTTTTATTATGGTCGGCAATATTTTAATTCACATAAATTAGGTAGAGTATGAGCAAATTTAATGCTTTATTCCCTACTGAATACTAATTCCTTAGGGTATTGACACATTGGATCGTGAAACAAGCGTTTCTTTGTGACGAAATATAACGTCATTTATTACTAGGTAATAAATCCTTGAAGTCAGTTTTTAATTTTATAGTCCTGCAATGTAGGTGGTACAAGAACGCTGCATAAACCAAAAAAATGGTACGCGAGTAGATGAAGTTTGGGAACCACTGCACTATAGACTGTCTGTAACTTCCACCCGATTTCGCTATCAACTTATACCCAATTAGAAATCTAATGTAAAATAATTACACACAATTAAATAACTTTAAACTTTCAAACCATTTGATTTGTTGTCCATCAAGTTGTCATGGCAGTTACTTCCGTTTTCCTTTGAACTAGTCTCATCACAGAAGTTCTGTGTCTCAATACTGGAATGAGGTTTCTCTAAAAAAAGCCATAACTGAAACAAAAACCAGAAACATGCACAGCAACATTTTTCAAATCAAATTTCTTGTGACGTCTGACGTAGTTACCCCAAAGGCCTAATTAGTATCGTGTTTTACGTTCCACGTTGATTCCTTTATCGCGTGGAATTTGTTTGGTGTAGTGCTGTGCTCGGCTGGGCGACGGTTGTCGGTAGTTACGTTTTGGTTTTAGAGTAAGGTGGATGTTTTTATGAAAAAAAATGCCATTAAACGCTAACAAGGCAAAACCGGCTGAGTGACTAGCCGTTAAGGCGGGAAGATTCCTGGCTAAGGAAAATTTTGGTTGCAATTATACCCTTAGTTTCCAATTATCTGAACGAGCCAATTTGACTGGCATCTTTTACTTTAATAGTGACAATCACACATGCGTTCAGAAACCTTTTTATGGTAATATGATTCACAGCTTACAGTTTAATTGAATCATCCAATCAATCAATAATTCTGTTTATCATAAGTAATATGTTACAAAAAACTTTATACTTATTCCATGTATTGCATAGACCTGTCACATGGTATAATGTATTTAAGATTAAACTGAACTTACCTTGCCCACAAAAGCCGCAAAATAAATGTGTTGAAGAGAGTACTATTCCACAGTTTGTGCAATACATTGTGCAGATCATTAAATATTCTAATGTACTGGAATCTGACAATTTGTCAACAAGTGAAACTGACTATGAGCACTTTTTTATATAAGTAAACTGACGATTATAGTGTAACTATAGTTAAATAATGAACAAACGGGTAACGTCACTAAATACACAAACAAACATCTACTTCATCATAATTATTGTGATGTATCATTGTAATTACTGCTGTGTAGCAGCTGGACTTATCGCTACAATTGCATTGTTTATTTTTCGCCAATAGTTGTGCTGTGCCATAGTTACGATGCTAACTATTACAGTTATAGCACAATAAAACACAATGGTCACTAACATTTAATGAGCAGGAAAAAGTGTCAAACTTTGAGAGCTTAAAACATGCATGATAGCAATAATAGTATTTGTGAAATAACGTGGAAAGTTAACATAGTTCTTCATATTTAGGTCATCTTTAAATAGTTCAAGTCAAAAATACGAAATTAGGGGTTCTTAAACTCTTAGAAATGGTGCCAAAAAACTTGTGTCTCTATCCTATTGCAAAATAAAACAAAATAACAAGTTATGTGCGTGTAACTTTCATCATTGGACTGCAATTTGGAAAACAAACCATTGCCAACCGACAGCAATTGAACTTGGTTGTGAAATAATCAACCCAGTAGCGAAACCATCCAGTGAAAAAAATCCAGCTGTCGTCGTCATAGCTCAAAGAGAATTTTTCGTGCCACCTTAAGAACCTTACGTGCACTCCAATTTCATAACCACTGGACTAAATAGCTTATACTGGCTACAAATTATACGCAAGTACAATCCTGTTTTATAACTAAGGATATAACCACCTGGTGGATCAATGTAAGGGACATGGGGGCCCAATTACAAAAGTAGAAGAGCTCCGAGCTCTGCCAACAGCATCATCATCCACGCTGAAAAATCGTCCGCATGGAGATCCAGTACCAAGGGATGATTCATCCACACGACAGCCAGGCAAATCCTAGCCTCTACAAAGTAAACAGCTTGAATGTAGATACCATGCTGGTGAACCTAGCTTTGATTCTTGGAACTGAGGATGAGGATGTTGGGACCATCTTCCCAACAGAAGATGAGGTATATGCCATCTTAACCTCTGCTGCTGCAGCTTCCTCTGGTGACACAGATCAACCAGTGAAAATGTGTATTGCGGCAGCAATTCCTGAACTCCATGAAGAATACCCTATAGGAACAAATGTGGCTGTGGTGTGGGACAGAGAAAACAATCAACGTCAGTAGTTTTTGGCAAGGGTCTGCCATTTAAACAAAGATGGCACTGTACAATGTGACCAATACCAGCGGGTTAACGATAACAACAATACCATGTGGAGGAGACCAAAAAGAGATGACATTCAGGATGTTATTCCTGTTCAAATCGCCCCTGTCACAGTAGAGACTGAATGGGTGTTCCAAGGTGTGACGACCATTGTGTCGTTACTAAAGTGTATAAATGTTTCTCAAATCTCTGGTGTATTTCATGACACTTTTATGTGAATTTCATATACCGGTAACAAGTTATTTGTATATAGTGTTGAAATTGTCATCATTATTCTTGGATGCGACCAGTAATCTCAAGTTGCACCAACAAAAATGAAAAAACTATGAAAAATAATGACCAAAATATAATAGTTTCAATGTTTTAGGGAACTTTCAAGCATGCTGGGCTTTTTGTTGCTGTTTTAAAGTAACAGGCTCAATTTTCTTCTTCTTTTGACACCAAAATCAGCCCAAAAGCTTGACTGGAAGTAAATTTATTGCAGATTCGTCAATTTGTATGGCGGCCATCTTGAATTTTTCATATAAAGTCCGGGCTCCATCCGGAATTTGAACAAAATCAAAAAAATTTTTTTGCACGTTCCTAGGTATGTCCATAGGCACCTTTTAAACTCCAGTTCTGTTGTGTTACTTGAAAAAAGTCAAAATCACCCCAGTATAGCCCACTGCTATTTTAAGGATGTTTGCTGATGTCACATTTGCAAGAATATTTAACAAAACATGTTCAAAAAACTTGATAAAAATACTCAATCGTGTCGAAGAGTTATAAGAAGAAGCTGGGAAAGGGAAGCTGAGCACACAGCTATTTTGGAGAATTGGTGACAGAAATTACACAATTGCACTTAAAAAAAGTGACAATCATATATTATGTGGGTTTAGTATATATGTGCACAGCCACATGATGCCTTTGTAAAATGAAACCCAACTACTCAAACTATGTCTTCAACTGCAAGGTTGTATACTATACACCCTTATTAATTTGGGAAGGCTACAATATCTTTAACTTTTGGTTGAAACTTGTTTATAGCGTTTGGTCCTGTTCCAGGTAACTTTTTATAATGTTCCACCCAGCTTTGGCCTATATACCTAATAGTAATCAAGACAAAAGCCTTCAACATTTTCTTTACAAGTTTGTTAGCATACTGAACTTGCAAAAGACCTTACAATGTAGCCTAGACCTAAGCTTGTTAAGGCTTGCAAAAGCTTACTATCTCTCACTATTTGTGGCTGTGACCGGTAACCTTATTCCTTTCCCGAAGACCTCATCAACTACGCCTACCATACGGTAAGCACACATTTTCAAATGTTGCGATGAGATTCTAAAATATTGTGCGGCGATTCTAAAATATTGTGCGGCGATTCTAAAATATTGTGCGGCGATTCTAAAATATTGTGCGGCGAATTTATATTTGTTGCGGTAGTGGAAGTTCTACAGCGAAATATATTTCGACCTCGCAAAATATTTCGAAGTCGCAATATTTTTTCAACGCACAAAATAATTTTAGAGGGAGACAAAATATATATTGTGAATTTCTAAAATATTTTGCTGAGAAAAATATATATTTTGTGGTGATCATAAATATTTTGCGCTAACGTGAAATATTTTTGTGGTGATCATAAATATTTTGCGGAACCCAAATTATAATTGTTGTGGCCTTTACAGGCTACCGTATATATGCTATTCATCTGAACAAAATATTTACAATTCGATGCCCAGAGGCCAGAACGCTTGTTATTTAAAAAAGAATCAAACTAAGTCGAAAATTTCTATTGTTAAGTTTAAGCGATAGAAAAAATCTTGCCACCCCAAAAAAATGGTTTCCGTAACTCGGAAAGGGTCCATTCTTAATAATTACACTGGACAACAGCAAAATTATTCCTCAAATAAAAATAAACTGCCTAGACTAACTTTGGGACGCTGATTCCAAATCTGAAATCAGAATTGGTCTATCACGTCAGGTTTTCAAGATATGAAAATTCACGAAATTCGGATTTTGCATTGATTGGCACTATATTATGAGGTTCTACAGTACAAGGTATTGTGCAATTTTCTTTCCCAGCGAATTGTTGGTCATATTATGTCACAATGCATGTTATGTAAGATTAATATTGACATTATTTTGTAAATGCAATGTTCTATCTTTTCACAATTAATGCATTCTTGAATGTTCTTGGCCATGACTATAGAGGGGGGGGGGGGGGGGGGTAAAATCGAAGACTCTGTGTGTTTTTGCACTGATGTTGATTCACTCATGTATGAGCTTGGCCACCAACACATTAGCACTGAGTGGAGACTGTTCATTGATTCTAGCAAAGCTAGTTTGAAAGCTGTCCTACTGCACAATGGGAATGAAAAGCCTTCTGTCCCTATTGCTCATGCTGTCGATTTGAAGGAGACGTACGAGTCTATGGAAACCATCCTACGGGTCATTAACTACCGGGCTTATAACTGGAACATATGTGGAGACCTTAAAGTTGTGTCACTTTTGCTCGGATTGCAGTTGGGTTACACCAAGCATATGTGCTTTCTCTGTTTGTGGGACAGTCGAGACGATGCAAACCACTATGACACAACTGAATGGCCAATGAGAACGGACTACATTGTTGGAAGATATAATGTTAAGTGCCAACCCCTAATTGATCCGAGCAAAGTGTACTTGCCACCACTTCACATTAAACTGGGCCTGATCAAACAATTTGTGAAGGCAATGGATTTCAATGGAGATGGATTCCTGCATATAAAAGAAAAATTTGGTGCAATACTAAGTGATGCTAAACTGAGAGCTGGAATATTTGTTGGCCCCCAAATACGTGATTTGATCCGTGACCCAGTATTTCCATTCAAGCTTAATTCAATTGAATTAAAAGCCTGGAATGCATTTGTACAGATTGTACAAAATTTTCTTGGGAAGTACAGGGCAGAAAATTACTCGGAACTAGTGGACAATTTGCTGGAATCATACCGCGAAATGGGCTGCAGAATGTCGGTTAAACTGCATTTTCTTCATTCACACTTGGAATTTTTCCCGCCAAACCTGGGTGATGTGAGCGACGAGCATGGGGAAAGATTTCACCAAGACATCTCTGTGATGGAATCGCGGTATAGAGGTCGATTTAACCCAAACATGATGGGGGACTACTGCTGGTTTCTTCAGCGTGAAACTGACACTGAACATACTCGAAAGAGCAAGTGTATAAAGCACTTTTGAGGGAATATAATGTTATTTTTGTCTGATTTAATTATCCTGGGTTGTGTTAAATTGTGCAGTATGATAATGCTGTTATTTTCAATAGAAACTACTGGGTTGATTACATGTAATGTTTTGTTCCGCTCAGCCAAAATTAGCCAAAATCACAGTTATGGGTTGTCGTGAGCATATATCATATCTCAAAAACGTGACGTGTTAGAAAAAATCTAAGACCAGATTTGGATTCAGCATTGCAAAATTAGTCTAGGTAAACTTGAAATGAGCGAGGAATAAAAAATAAGTTGTAAATTGTTGTCCAGTGTTATAAGCTGTACCGGTATTATTGCAATTGTTTTTGAATGCTGACCTTTTTCTACTTCATTGTTTTACAGTAGTGATTAATTTCTTATTCAGAATCGTAACAATGAAAGTCAGCACTGTAGTTGTACTTACTCTATGTCAATTTTGCAAAATATCATTTGCACTTGAGCCTATTACTACAACACTTGTTCTTGGAGCAAGTGGTGTAGCCCTAATATCTACATTACTTGGAGAATATGTTGGTCTTTCCAATTTTCGATGTAAATCTGGTCTAATTGAATGCTGTGGTAGTACTCACATTCAACCAAACATGACAGGTTTGTGTGTGATATGTAATTTAAGGTATATATACATATCTATAAGTAAAACAACTAAACTACAAATTGATTGTAGTGTATATACACAAAAGTTCAACATCAATACATATATAAACAGAACAGAATTATTTTTTTGTCAGTAGATTAAATTCTGAAACAAAGAACTGATTTAATTAAACGTGAATACCACATCAGACATATTGAAGGTAAATACTGGTGGCTAGACTGCATTTTCTAGCCTTTTTTGTCAAAATCTTGTTTTCTCAAAAGATGTAAGAGTTCACTTCAAGTGCGCACTCACAAGCTGCCAGGTGCTGGTTTTGATACTTTGGCAAGCCTCTCTCTGGTAAAACACTTGCTATAAATCACGTAAAAATGCGTAAAAACTGTGTTCGCAATTGATAAATTCATACAAAATTCAGCTAAGTGCACATAATTGTACTTTTTAACGCACCTGAAGTGCGCTACTGAATTATAACCACTGAGTTTAGTTTGCTCTTGCCCAACTCTGCAGATTGCATTGAGGGTAAATACTTAGGTTCGCACCTGTTCAGTATACAAATCAAATGCTACTTTACAGGGATGCATATCATGCAGTCATTGTACTGTATAGTTACTCTGAGTGATTAGAAGGAAGTGCACTGTAGTAATGTACCAATACTTAGTTTTCAGATGACAGAGGCCAGAATGATAGCTACTGATTATACACGATACAAGAGGTCATATGCACACTCATTGCAGTTATTCAGTAGAAATATTAGGCGGCACCTGCTGCCTTTAACTATATGAAGGGCTAAAACTTTGCCTATTCCATATGCAAATTTTTTAATATTTTGCAATAACATCATACCTTAGCAACTATTTTTCCAGAATTTTTCACTCGATTTGTTTGAGAGACACAACTTTTTGCAAATAAATCAACATTTTTTCATTATAATATTTAGTTAGTTTATGTTAACCACCCATATTTCTTAATTCGAGCTGCAGTTGTCAAGCTACAAAATCAACTTAAGCGCAAAACAGTAGGAAGAAAACAAATGCTTCATCACTGAAGAAGTTGTAAAACTGTTTTCCCACAGCAAATTTTGCGTTTACATAAATTGCATTAGCTTACTGCTTTGTCAATTGCACAGACCATCAAATATGACGAAACCAGTGAAAACTTACTAGACATAGCTATTTTACTATAAGTTTCAATGTTAATCTCGAGCAAGTAACAGTGTAACATGCGTTACTAACAATTCATGCTGATTGCTGACTGAAACCAAAACTGGTGGGCTACTAATACTAACTGAAAAAAACAATTTAATCTATTATGCAATACGACATAATAGTATGTTTCACCGTTTTATCTGATGCGTAAACAATCAGGTTTGGGTATGAACATGCATGCGTGCAGATACCGCCTCATTTTACTTATTCGTATTTTCATATGAGCGACCACATGACAAGGGTTTCCTGTTCTCTTCAATTCTAACTTCTGCAGTAGTTACAGCTGCTCATTGCTTGAGCAGAGTTTTACCTAGACTACAACTACGCTTATGCTTGAAGTTTGATTAAAACTCGAGTACCGTAATCCAGAATGTACTGGATATGAGTGGGAATAATTAGACTTTAATATTGGTAACTAAAAGAGTCGGTGTGAATAATAAAATATCTGGCAAGTACGAGTATTGGAAATTATTGTAATACTCGGGCGAAGATTTGGATTTGACCCGTTACATCCCTATTATACATCTGATAAGCTTAATTGGGCTGTTCTTTACCCAATGGTGCATTACTTCGTATCGCTGCTGTACCTTCGAGCTGCAAAAGACATTGCGAGCCGGTTTGTGGATCCAATCGTTTTCTCTGAAATTGGAGCTAGATATTTTATTAATTCTTATGGAGCCAAAGCTGGAGAACTCTACAAAACCTTTTTCAGCTCCAACATCAATGCTCTCCCTCTGTGGCTCCCTTGCCCTGATTTTAAGTCATACAGTTATTCAGTGGTTCTTTGCAATGGGATGTTGATGGGCCGCAAAACAGTTCTACAAATGGGGAAGTCGACATGTTATAATGATGTGTGTTTATTCAATTATTTCAAGCTATTTGATTTGATAGCTCTTGATCTGAAAAAACAAGTTTTCTGAATTTTGGATTTCAGACATATCATAAACAATGCTATAGAGATATTTGAAGCTATATTAGCTATAAATTGAAGTTATGCAAGTATTGAAAACGATTTCAAGTATATATATAGTGTTGGTAAAAGCTAACTTCTTGTCAAAGTACTTAATTAAATATTTTAAAAAATTTTTGTGATTTTAAAATAATTTTTTTTCTTAAACAAATCTAATATGTTTGCATTAGAATTGTTACTAAAGTTAGAGCTACATTTCAAAATGGGACCCCGACATATGAGCACTTTTTCCCAATATAATTTATCCTCCATAAATTTATTCCAAAACATTTTGTGAGTTGATGTTGAACAGTGTTAGCTATTTTAAAACATCATTCTTTAAACATAACAATATCTAGGATAATTACAGGCTACTGATAACTTTGCTTTGCTCACACCTTTTTTGTAGAAGTATTTCAATTCAAACTGCTTTATGTTCTAGGCTTGAAGTATGAATTAAACAATTTGTTGTTTGGACAACACTTGGTGAATGACGTTGCCTTCAGAGCGGTTAAATCTCATTTAGATGATGAAAATCCCCATAAACCACTGGTGATGTCTTTTCATGGTGAGAGCAGTAGTAATGCTGTGATTTTGCGATAAAAGCTGTGAGGCTGTCAATAATTTCCGTTACTTGGTAGTTAATATTATTAGAGGTAGTTATTAGGTCCCAAAATTCATTCTTATAGCTAAATGACAAAAGTTCTAATTAAAGAGCTAAATTATCTGACTGACTAATAATATTGTCATGTATGAGTTTTTGCCATTATTATTATGTTTGCATAATTTATCGATAAATAATTTATTATTGACATAATTTACTGAAATTTATAGGCAGTATTTTCTGCTATAACCTACTTTGCGTGGTGGTAGGCAAAGCTGGGCAACCGCTCTTTTAGAAAGATGGTCAATCGTACTTTCACTTTTCTATAAAGAAAAGAGCGCGCTTGTTTTGTCGTTCTTTTTAGAAATTAAAAAATAGCATTTACATTTAGAGTAGAAATAACAACACAACCAACCAACCACTGACCCCGAAAGTGGGGTGCGAAGGCGCGCCGCACCCTTAATTTTGAGAGTGAAAGGTGCTCCTCCGCACCTCCTTTGGTAAAATGGAAGTAATGCCTAAAGAAAGAACGAATAGGGTAGGATGTTATATTCCTCTTTTAAGGAAATTAAGGCACACTTCACAAAGCATTTACTTGATGTCCAACTTATGACAAGTCTTTTGCTCGTATGGATGACCTGGAAGTTTTACAGAAATTGCTTTGCTTTTAACCAGTGTATCGGCATGAAGGTAATCTTTTGCCACACGATAGATTCAGTTGTACAGCAACTAGGCTATCTGTTCTCATACATCAAGGCTTGTTTCCTTTCGTTTGTTTTTGCGTCTGAAAATACAAAAGCTTGACATAAAGTGGCATTATTAGTTGTAACTTGCAAAATTGTCAATACGTTTAAAACGAAACCGGTGCGCAAAGCCAGTTGAAACCATTACATAACATCAGTTATGCTTTGAACATCGTTTTATAGCCAAATGGATTAATTATAGAGTTAATTGCATTTGCATTAAAATAATTTTGCCCTGTTATTAGTGTGTCCATCACCTGAAAACAATAACAAATGTGCTGTTATCACGGGCGCTAACTTAGTTCCATGTGAAATGCTACATGCGTGTGAAGCATGGTTTGTTTTGTTTGCCTTTCTCTTTTCAAGCTTATTTTCTCTTTTAAACTTCTTGGTGAGTGTATGAGGAATTTACATTGAAACATTGCCAAAAATAGTCTTGGTGCTTGGGGTTTGCACACTTATTACTAGGTTTTTTTTTCAAACCAATGGAATATATTATTTTGTTCAAAGCTAAATCTGTAGGAATTAGCATAAAAATGATCTTATTTTGTGAAAGCGATGATAAACCTATTTTATAGTAAAGCGTCATTAACAATTATTATCTCAAGTGTCGGTATAGGAATGTCTCAATTATGTCGGGCATGGTTAATCGTCAACAATCAACGTTCTAATATGCATTAAATATGCCTACTTTGAAGTGACTGGGTGACCGTACTTGTATTTTATGAAACAACTTTGTGCTAATTTTCCACGTAATGATTTACGACTTATACTTCAAGTTTTCGCTGAAGAATATTAAAACTCGGTGCCTATGCAACCATATATGCAGTTATAGTACTGAGATGTTTGACAAAATCAAAAAGTCTCAAGGCACATATGTGAGTTAGGATGGGCTAATACGCACCCAATCTGAAATAGATTTGGCAAATATAACCCTGAGTGGAAGACTCAGACGAATACCAACTGTAATATTACCTTTGGATTTATCCACTTTAGTGGGGAATTATGATCTCATTTGAAGGTTTAGCTTTAGTAAGGACAAATTCCTTGCATTGAAAGTCATATAACAAACAGATTTAGATTACCAATTTCCAACTACTTATATATATATATATTTTTGTATACGAAGAAAATTTTTGTTTTATGACTTTGTCCAAATGGGGCAAATAATAATGAAAATTTATCAATTAGATTCAAGATTTGTCTGTACCAATCTATTTGATATTTGTGTTTACACAAATGCAAATGATTTCGATTGTGGCACGCTTGATTTCCTTAGATGCAAGATCGACTGCAGTTGGCAAATGATATTGAAATGAATGATGCTACAGACAACTTTACATCCCAGATTGTCCACAATATTGGTTTCCATAGACTCAGCTCAAAACTTGAAGCGAAGTACTAGATAACTAAGTAATAACAGAAAAATTGTACTGAATTACTAAATTAGGCTTACGATAATGTCTGCCAAAAATCAAACACCTCATCTTGAGGTCTTTCTGAGTAGAAAGCAATGCTAAATTTGCAATTTCCTTTAGTTGTGACTGTTGCTGAGGCCCAATGTAGTCAATGATGAGCGTCACTGCACACTTTGTTACTGCAAATTAGTGAAAAAGGTTATCTATGGATCTTGTACTCAAATCTTAGTGTAGGCATGAAGTCGTAAGAGTGAAAAAGTAAACTTTGCAATAGGTAGTTTAATCTACACACACACATTATTTGGTTCTGGTAAGTGGTAATATTTTCTGGTTGCTATTAGTTGAGTGGTAACCATTACATTCTAAAAGTCAAGGCCAGTAGTTAGTTAAATATTGTGCTTGGTTATGTATGGAATGACTCAATGTGTTTATACTTTTGAATAGGTTGGACTGGTGGTGGAAAAAACTATGTTACACGAATGATAGTTGACAATATTTATGTGAAAAAGCAAAAAAGCTCATTTGTTCACATTTTTAATGCTGAAGTTGACTTCAAGCATGCTAGTCAAGTGTCCTTATATAAGGTAACGATACTTTCTGGTTTTAGGCATACCTTTTTAATTGTGTGTGTCACACTATAACCAACATGCTTAGTGTACTTCATTGTTTATTTTGATTAAATGCACTGGCGTTTATTCTACTAAATGGTTGAATTGCATGTTACAAAGAAAAGATTTTTTAAAGTCATTGAAGTTTTGTAAAAATTGTTTTGATGTCTTTTCAAACATTTTTGTGGAATATATTTTGGGATAATTTTAATAATATAGTTAGTTAGTATTATGTAGCAATCCAAACTTTTCGGGGCTCTTGACATTTGCAATAGCCAGATCAAAATGATCGACTAATAAAGAAGTTCTTATGGCAATTGCTGAATGAATAGGCTGTTGAGTTATGTAGGTGCTTTACTCATAAAATGTTTTAGGCACGGTGGAACGGCATCCTTGTACGTAAAATAAAACAAAAAAAGGTATAGATAAAAATCTAAATTTTTTTATTGGCATGCAATCGATTTGATGTATCAATGTCAGTGTCATGATGTGATCAACATATTGGGCACCCCTTTAAAAGTGTTGGTAAAAATAAGGGTTAATAATAATTTGCAATAAACCTTAAAAACAAAAAGGGAACAAATTGCATTGATTTAAACAACATTTTGAGAAAAACGAATTCAAACAAGAAAATGAGAAAGGTGGTATTATGAAACCATTCAAATTTATGCAACTAACATTATGATTACTAATTGAGTTCATTTATTTATGCAAAAAGAACTATATACAATGGGGTTGACTATACAACTTTTTGTGAAGGATCAACTACAATCTTGGCTGCATGGCAATGTATCAAGATGTGGTCGTTCAATTTTTATATTTGATGAAATGGATCACATGCCTGAGGGACTTATTGATGCAATAAAGCCGTACCTGGGAACCGACCCTATACATCATGTTGATTTTAGAAAAAGCATTTTCATATTTTTAAGGTATCTAGGATTCTACTTGTAAAATTTGGTTGATATATTAAATGTTAACGCAAACATAGCAATTCGGATTTAGATGAGAAAGCAATTAAAAATTTCAGATTTCAGTTCCCACAGACATGATAAACTTGTATAATTGATGCTAGTTCAAGGTAGGTTAGTTGATTTTGACCTGTTCATGTAAAATCACAATTGCTACAGTTTAATACAATACAATAATGTGAAAAAATCAAACGAAATTAAGAAAGCATTATGTACATGTAAATTTGATCAAGTTTTGAAGGTCAATTAGTTCAGGAAAATGTGTAGCTTATAAGTTGTGTCAAATTTCCCCTCTCAGGTATCAATCATGAATTAAACCAAAATTGCATGTAAAAATGTCGATAAAAGAAGTATCTCATTCGAGAATTTTTGTAAATGATTGCATCACAGAAAGTTGAATGTTTTTGGTGATGGTGTTGCGGATAGACATAACCTGTGGGCCAAGTGTATCTGTTTATTTACTGTACTGGAAACTGACTTCAGCAACTCTCCAGTATATGGCTGAATATTACATATTTTAAACTTGCGCTATCGCATCAAATTCAGTATCCGATCAACCACAACGTTATGATTTCAGGTATATGTTATATGTTAGCAATATCCTGAAAATGTTGTTTTGCAACAAGTGCAAACGACAACCATCAATTTTTATAAAAATTCTCATACTTGTATTAATCGACTATTTGTTTTTATGTAAACCTTAATACAAGACGTGATTTGCAAATGCATTCTTTCAACTACCGGTAGTTACAGTTGCGACAGGTAGTGTGACTGTAGACTGTGTACTATAATGCTAGGTAATGTTGGAACACGAAGAAACACTTGATCCGAATTATAAACACCTTGTGTGTATGGAAGTTTAGAACAACTCAATTACTTAGCATAAAATGTGACTTTTCATAAAAAAATGGTTAATTGACAACACACTCATGTCCAAGATTTTCTTTCTAACTTGGTGTATAACAAAATGCTTCAGTCTTGGCTTTGACACATTTTATTAGATATATTATTTCAGAATATCTGTAAGTAACTACTTCTTGGAACTTAACTTTTTTTACGGAACACACTTTGGGGATCCACTGTTCTATACAATTAATTAAATATCAACAGCAATATGCAAGATGTTTTTTATTGAAGTTGGAGAGTCACATATAATGTATTCTATACTTAGTTAGGGCAGCCTCATTTACTTGTAACTGCAAATGTACTTTTTTATCGTTTTTTTCATTGTTTGTCTGTGGCAGTAATACAGGTGGAAATGCTGTTGTAAAGAAAACCATAGAGATCTGGCAAGAGGGAAGATCAAGAGAAAGCATCAAACTCTCTGAAATGCAAGCAATCTTGGCAAAAAGTGCTTATAACCAGAAAAGCGGCCTACGATATAGTGGCATTGTGGAAAAGTATGTAAATAGTTTTTTTATAATATAAAAATAATATAATTAATGATTAATTAATTATAATTATCGAAAAACTAAAACATGTTTTCAATGTTGTATAATATCTCAACTTAGCTAATGTTTTAATCTAGTGGCTCTCAAACGGCGCCTTGGGAGTCACGAGACTTTGCTACGGGTGCTATGACAGTTGAATGAAAATTTTCGTGTTTAGTTTTACTTGCATGGTATGAAACCGTAAATCTAGGGTTTTCTTAAACATACACACTGCACAAATCATGGTTTGTAACAACACAAATATTACTATGCAACGTTATTAACGATTGCTGATCATATTGACCTGACGTTATTATGCTAATTTTTACAAAAGCAAAATCATCTTGTACGCCTTCAAGAAAGTGATTTCATATTAGTTGGATTCCCACTTATATAAGGTTAAGGTAAAGCAATAGGCATATGGTAATATAGTAATGGAAATATCTTTGCACAAGCAGAAGTGATAGAATAAACTCAGTCAATTGTTGTCTTGTGCATTTGACGTCATTTAATACAATTGTTCATTCATTTAAAATACCTGTAATTTTGGGTTGATTAAGACATCATGAGGTTCGTAAGTTTTCAAATAGTGCCGAGAGAAAGAAATGTTTATAAACCACTGCTATAGCACATAGATCTGAGGTAGGATGTTAAACAATGAACAAATGTTGAGAAAAATATTTATTTTAAGGTAGGAAAAGAATTTGTGAGCTTCGAATGACATGTTCACAAACAATTAACATAAACTACCTACTGATGGTGCTTGATAGTATTCTAGCACCCCTGTCTATTAGAATACCAATGTCATAATAATTTTAATTAATGTTTTGGAAATTTTTCAAGTTTGCTCACTGTAATACTACAGTACTATGTTTCCATTTTTAGCCTGCTATTACTTGTGTGATGGCGTTATTCTAGTGTAGGTTTATGACTGGCTTTCCAATTGTAAATTTACTTTTATAAAACCCTTTTCAAGTGTAAATAGGCCAACATTTATTTAGTTTTTTTTTTGCAACCTAGTCATTACGATAGTCAGTATAGTCACACCTGAGAAAGTGGGACAATGATAAAACTTATGCTTAAAATTGCAGGAATTTAATTGATCATTTCATTCCATTTCTTCCTCTGGAACGCCACCATGTTCGCAAGTGCATAAAAGTAGAAGTTGACCGATTGAATATCAAAAAACCAATTGCAAAAACCGTTTATGATGAAATTATGGATGAGCTGCTGTGGTTTCCAGCTGATACAAGACTTTATTCACAGTCAGGATGCAAAAAAATTTCACAAAAAGTCAAAATTGTTTTAAACAGCTGAAAGGGGAAACTTTTTCAATACTGTAGCTGCTTATTGTTAATTTACCAATCGGTCACTGTGAATAAATGATCGTTGTATAAGTTTTCTTACGGAATTTGGGTATGCTATGGTGTACTGCACAAAGGAGAATGGAGAAGAGTTTTTTTATACTTTAATGTTTTTATGTAAATCCAAAAACAATTTGGGAAACACTTGTAAAGTTGTTGGTTTTGAGTCACTTAGAAGGGGGACATAATCACTTAATGAGCATTGAGTGACTGCACCAGTTTTTTCATATGGGTTATCAAAGCTTACACATTGCCATTATTAATTTCTAATTGTGTACATTTTGATTTTTTGTTACACCTTCCAAAGTTCCAAAAGGAAGTTTTCTTTTTCGAGGTCTAAAGTTTTGCCAGTATATCTCTTTATATGATCATCACGAGCATGTTTCTGGGTGCAATTTTTTCGTCTTGTTCCTGTGTTTTCAACCGCCTCGTTTTTTAGGAACTTCTGCATTAAAATGTACAAAACGTTTCAATCATTTGTACGATATTTAGGTTAGAAACGAAGGTGGGTTTTTATTCATTCCATCATCAGAATAATAATACCATTACCGGAAATAAAGCAAAAAGTACTGAATTTAGACTGTCACCAAAAGGAATAATGCCAACAGAATGTTGAGTTGACATTAGAAAAAATACATGAAATCATTGTTTGTTGTTATTCCGGCCATTTTGGCCTTAATCCATTGATTAAAGTATTCTGTTGTTGATCAAAAAAAGCGTTCCCATTTGGCAGAACGTACGCTTAGTTTCGTCCCATCTACATTGCGCAACATGTGTTGGGATAATAAAAGATCCGTTTCAATTGTGCTTAACTGTTTACTGGCGCAGTTTTAAATTAGAAAATGGTGATCGCACCCCACACTCAATTGCTCTAGAATGCTGACGTTATATAAGTAGGCGTTTGTTTTTCCCCATGCTCAGTCAAAACGTGGGCACGATTTTATTTGCTCCGTCGGCCGTCTTATGTTTGAGGGTTTGTTGGTTTTGACTTCTTTACGCAACAAATTATGAGGATCCCTTGAGGAATGATGCGTGTGGCTTCATAAAATTTTGCACATGGATTTAGTATGCCTTAGGTTTTAAATTCGTAAAATCACATGTCTCAAACTGGCATGCCAAACTCAAGACTAGAATTTTTATTTAAAAATCACATGTTATTAATTTTGAAGCACATTTTCACCAAAGTTTTGCATGAGACTTGAACATCTTGTATGGTAATTGCCAGGTTTAAAAAGCAAGACCGGACATACTGATCCACTGTTGGTCTAACAGAGTTTTTTAAATCGTGACGTACAACTCGGGAAATTGCAATATTCAGGTGGTGTAGCGTAGAGGAAACCGTTGTTACAACTCGCTTTTTTGCTTTAATAAATTTTTTCTTGCGCTAAAATTAGTATCACAGAATCACCTTTATCACATCTTTCTAAGTGACGTAAGTTTTCGCAGACTTTATATGTTGCCATAGATTTTGAGGCTAAAAGTAAGTTTTGGGAGTTAGAAAGTAAAGTTTTAGGTTTTCTCCGAAAAAATTGTCGAATGATGTTGTTATTGAAATTTTTTCTGTTAAAGAAAGCTCATGTTCCAAAATTTACTTGAAGTTTTCAGCACAGTAAAGTTTGACAATTTATAGCTGGTTTGTTTTTCGCAATTAGGCAGTTTAGCAGGAGTAGCCAGTGTGGGGTAAGTTGTTACACGTTGCAATAATAGAGCATTATAATAATAATTTAGCACAGTGTTGTAATTACATAAGTGAGAAAAAGATGTCTTGATTGCTACTTTGATTAAGCAAATTTGAATAATTTGGAAAGTTGATCAAGTTTTGGAAATATAATATTGTTTAAAAATTGCAATGAGTTAATCTGAAAAAACGTTAGAAGTTTTTTTAAATGATTTTGGATTATTCCGATCGAGAAAATAATCAGGAATTAGTAAATACGATCAACTGAATAGTTCGTACGTGTCATTTTTCTTCACTGTGTTTCTTAAATTTTCCCGACTTTTATATACACCAACTGTGAACCAAGCTATTCTACTGGTAGTTAATAAATTTAAAACGATTTATATTCAAATAAAAATAAGCTTTATAACCAACTTAATATGTCAACGTGTCCTGCTCTTCTTTACGTTTATCTTTCGATATATAAAGCATAATAACAAAATAACAGCACCTGTCGCATTGCTTGTAATGACGCGATTAAGCCACATTTGGTACAAAACAAACGCGCTACTAAACTAATGATTACGCTATAATAAAACTTCATTAAAACCACACTTACTGCAAAATTGGAAATACATTATTTGGTCATTAATAAACTTCTATAAGACAAAAAGTTGCATAGAATTACACTTTACATATCGAGTAGAATCAAAACGGACGAAGGTTTATTGTAAATGTAAGGCATCACAAAGCACTTCGAACAGTTTCTCGTTCCAAAGTCGTCCAGCTCATAATATCAGGATTTCCATGGTTCTTAACCAAACGAACAAGCATCTTGCTTGGTTCCCAATGTGGCTCTCTGAGTCCAGCATTGTTCCAGTGCCGCTCAATCACGCGCAAAATTTTCGGTAGACCTGTAAATTTACTCGTAGATGCAGGCTCTTTTCAATACAACTGACAACCATAACATAAAATGTTGCATTTGGTGCATATTGGTATAGTAACCTAGTTGGCAAACAACTCATTTCATGTAAGCTGACTATACTTATATAATTCAAAACATGTTTTGCGCCAGTCTTCATAAGACATATGAAAACCGAAGATGTTCGGACAAGTTTTTCTTTCAAATGAACTGAGGAATTGTAAAGTGAAGCACATTATACTACAGTATAATTCACATTGACTCAAACGTTATACCTGTGATATGAGCATAAAACATAGGCCCCCCTGTGTGACGTGGCCACGCGTAACCGTGAACCAATATCAGGTCAATTTCCATCGGATTTGAAGCAATACCCTCTTCTAAGATCTTGAAACCTTCGTTTATCAATGGATACAAAGCACGTTCAATGATTTCCTGCACCAAAATAAAACGTAGCACTGCGCTTACGTTGCTATCATAATCTGCAGTCCAATATTTCGCAATGAACCCTATTTAATAATACTCACTTCACCGTTTATCTTGCGCGGTACAATCTTATTCCGCTTACGATAGCTGTCAATCATCGAAGTGACTTGGTTATCCACAGTCAGTTCCCTGTTCTTTCCAAGATACCGAAACCACCCCTTCCCGTCAGATTTGTAACCAAGTCGACCAGATTCTACTAAAAAGTCAGCGAGAGGACAGTACCGCACACCATGCCTATGCAAATTTACACATTGATAAGTGCAGAGTAGGTGGATACTGTCAAAAAAATCAAAGGCTACATTGAAGTGCGGTTCTATAATGCAACCTAAAACTATTAATTTTCACCTTTCTCTTTCTGGGGCACCAGGGGGCTGTTGTTTGTTTGTCATTTCAAATTTAGTCCGCATTCGGTAACCGATATCATTGCCTGATAAATCTCCAACCTGGTATCGGCCCATTGCAAATCCAAATTTTTTCAAAACTGTATCAACCTGGTAAAAACGACAGTAATACATGCAACATTTACCAAAGAATGTACCGCAATCAATTATCAAGGGTTCTTGTTCACGGCGTATCCATCATGGAAGACTAAAAGGAACAAAACTGAAAAACCTTATTTCAGAAAAGGATAAGAATAGAATGCAAAAAAGAATAAACCGGTACTGTAATTTAAGATACAGTACAACTGCCGACAGATGTTAGAATTTTGTATTTTTGCATATGCTACATTTGCTTTGTTTTTAAAACAATCCGGGCTTAGAGTATCATTAGCCCAAACAATAAATACTTTGCAAGACATGAAACTAAAGAAAAACCAACATAATCATACGACAAGAAGTACGTTACAGGGATATTAAGCCATGCGGTCCATTTCCAATTAAAAGCATTTCAAAAGTAAATGAAAGTAAAAAATTTAGTGAAATCTTTTTGTATATGATAGGTTAACCTGCTCAGGATACGCTCCTTCTTCCAGCATAAAGTCAGTTTCAACTGTATAGTGTCTAAACATTCTATTTCCAACAAATCCATGGCAGTTCCCCACAAGAACCTGTCCATCAAAAATTTTACACTCAGTGTTACTTTTAGCTCATATTTCTTCTATGCTACACAATTAAACTTTACACTAAAGAAAAGTGATTAAAAGCTATTTACAGGCTTTCCAAAAATGAAGAATACGATTAGTACGATATGTATTCCCATTTGCATAAAGCAAAATAACGTTTATTACATGAATGATAGGGTCTTTTTGTTAACCACAATACCAGAATAAACCAAACCACATATTACGAATCTAAACTAAACGATCTTCTTAAAAACTTCAAATTTATTCCCTACTATACTGTTGTGCCAAAATAACACAAACCCTCAAAAATATCCTAAAACGTCAAAATTATCAAATTTTTAAGTAGCTGTGCTGATGCTAAATTTTCGTTATTGCTAGTTGATGTATCGCCAATTGTCATAGTGCCCATTTCAACAGAGGTCTTACCACATTTTCCAGTGTAGTTTATGTACTATTTAATCATTGTTGCTTTTGTGTTCTTGCTTTTTATTTGTGTCAGAACATTTTTGGTATTCATATGCTAAACAAAACCGAACAAAATTTTACAATAATTTATGTGCTGTCATCTCTTGTGTGCTGAGGTTTTTCTGGCATATGTACATTTATTACACATTCATGATTCACAAGTCAATTCCATTCGCAAAAAATGCATTAATAAACTTTACCGTGACTTTTCCCATTCTCTGCCCCATGTTCATTGCAGTAGCAATAACCTGAGGTGATGATTTTGATCCACGGACATTTTCCAGTAATTTCATTACATGTGCAGGCGCAAAGAAATGCATTCCAACAACCTAAAATATATTTCTGCTATAGGATTAGATATTCACGAGTCACAACAAAAGGCATACGCACAACAAATATAGTAGAAATCTATGATTGACCACTCTGACGAGCCTACTGAAACACGGTCCAAAATTTTTCTTATTTTATTGTAAAGTATAGGATTGATATGTTTCAATAACGTGACTACGCCACTAACAAGACCATTTCACAACGGTCCCACGAATGGTTCATTTACTGAAGTTCTTCGGTTTTTTTACAACTGCCATCTATAAACAATGTGTTTTAATTTTGGCTTTTAACTTTACAAAGCTTCCATTTAGTATTAAAAGTTGTTAAGTTTATCGTATATATAAATATTGTTGTCTCCCCAAAACAGACAACTTTCGCATCAATCATACAAATTCCATGCTTGCAGCCAAATTGATATACATTACCTGTTTTGGCTTAGGTGTTACCATGGCGATTTCATCAACATCTAATGCACTTGTGTTGGTTGCTAATACAGCTGATGGCTTACAAACTTGGCCAAGTTTTGTAAAAATATCTTTCTTGATCGACATGGATTCAAACACAGCTTCAATGACAAGATCAGTGTCCTAAATAATTATGCACATGCAATATGTAATTATACACATTCAATAATCCAAAGTTATACTTGAATAATAGTTTTATTAAACTATCATTGTAAACCTTTAGCATTTCAAAGTTTGAAACTGGCTTCAAGGCATCAACCATGCTGCGCTTCTGAGTTTCACAAATCGTCCCTCTCGCAGCATAACCCTCAAGAATATTTTTGATAAATAACAAACCATTCTCTCGAGCTGTCTTGTTTAATTCCATAACAGAAACGTGCTTTATTCCTGAAAAAGACTGATGTAAACCAAAAAAAGACGCAAGGCAATAAATTGCTAGAAAAAAGAAATGAAAACATACAAAATTATTAACAAAGCGTATGACAATTAAAATTATGTAATATAAACATCACATAAGTTAGGGTCAGTCGTACACCTAACCTGCTTTCAAAAGTGATAGCACAATTCCTCTACCCATAGTCCCCAAACCAATGACAGCAACCTTTTCCACTTTTATAGGTTTTGTATTCTTGCTATTTATGCCAGTACCCGGAATGGTCCAATTGCGCACTTGACGCTCAGCAAAAAACATATAGATGAGAGACTTTGACTGATCTGTATACAATAAGAAACAAACATTTCTCTCTTTTAACATCATACTGCATAGCCTTAAAATAACTTAGGATACTGAAGCTAAAAAATGCTTGATGCAAAAAATATGTGCATATAAATGTTCAGGATTATAACACTCATATCCATAGGTTTAAAACTGACAGTTTATCTTAAAAAATTGAAATATTAAATAACGATTAGAATTAACAAGAGTTTAGAACTTATCCAATTATTTAAAACTAACCAAATTAACCATTTTAGAAAAAGATTTCCGTTCTACTAAATGGTGATGAAGATCCGATTAAGCTTAGGTTTATAAAATATCATGTGAGTGTAAAATCTAGTAACAAATGGAAATACTATCAGATAACAACTATAAAATATCAAGCCACTTACAGTACAGCAAGCAATACAGCAAAAAAGGCTGAAGCTATGCTAACTGCAATTGTTGGCTCGGCAGCTGAGTGGTTAGAGCACTGGGATAGCAAAATGTGGTCTGTGTTCGATACCGAGTGAGGCTACTGTTGTAATGCCTTTGGGAAAGGCAATAAAGATACATGCTTCTGTTCACTGGTCATGTTGAACTGTTTTAAATTCAGGCAATATCACATAACTTAAAATAAAAAAACTAAATAGAAAATGAGTGTTTCTTAGGAACTCGCACAAAAACTAGCCCAGTAGCTGGGGCTCCAGTAATCAGAAATTAACTTAACCACGAGTTTAAGTCGTGGAAAAGCTCTTTTCCTTTTTTCTATAATGATACATTATAATAGATGAAATAACCTAAAACAATGTTATGAATGAAGAATGCAAAAACTTTTAATAAAATCTAAAACCAAACTCTGTGTAATAAGAAATCCCACCTGATCCCATCAAAGCTTCAATTCCCATTCTTTCTTTTTTCATTCCTTCCACGTAAGGTAACAGTGCAGCATGCTTGATTGCTTCTAAACAAACCATTGGTGCAATTGCACCCCTGGATTTCTTGCCAACAATTTGTTTGTATTTTTCCATAATGTGAGACACCTGTGATATACCATTTCTCTTTACACCAAAACATTACTTTATTAGTCACATAAGGCTGTTAATTTATATTTATCTTGTTAGTGCTAACACTTTTTACAACAAAAGATATTCTAATTAACTCCAGGCCAACTTCAGTATGGATGAAAACATGTATCGTAAAACGTTCTCAGATTATCATAATGCCGTTGCCTAATTTATACAGTAGACGTCGATAACCTCTGAGCACTCGTAAGTACAAATCAATTTTTGTAAGGTCTTGGCAGTCGAGACTAATTCTCAGTAGACATGCCTTTTTACTTGTGCTTCAGTGCCATTACTTGATGTTATTGTACAAGGAATATCAATATCGTGGATTTAGTGCAGTTTGTGCAGAGCAGTTTAATTGAACTACAACAAGTACTATTTGGGTTGCGCTGATTGACTAATGTTGCATTAACTAGCCTTACTTGGATTTTTTTATCATAAAGTAAAACGAATTACTGTACATATCAATAAACATTGTGCTGGTATACAATATGTCGATACACATGGCCACATCCTTAACTGGATGGGGTTGTAAACATACTGCCACAACAAAAATGAAGAGTGACATGCCTACTGTCGGTTATCTGTAAGGAGAACAACTATTGTTGGTTATGCAGAAAAAAGTTAGTTTGTGATCTTTAACTTTGCTAATGGCATTACGATATACCACAGGTTGGACTATAATCTAAGACTAAGACCATGTCTTGATATTTTATTAATTTGTCCTGGTTTGCCAAATATTCACTTTTTTGCAATACTTGCTTTATTAACAAAATATGTACCCAAAAATGTACAATATAGCAATTGTTGCATTATTCAGGAATAAATTTTTCTTGTCATTGCCTTACTGTCTTTTCATGACATCAAAAATGCACAGTTCCCAAGACAATATAACTGTTACAAAACACTTTACACATTATATGTACCTTCTTCGCAACAGTGATGTGAAAGAAAATCGAGCAAGAAAATGTCATATAAACAGAAGTTGTTCTAAAACAGAAGCTTAATTAAAAATAAACAGTGGTCATTTATGATCATTCGTGGTACACTTTTGTCACTCTTGAGTAATTGACGCATTGCAACTTTGTACAATATGTAAATTGTCCACTACCTTATACATTTCCTAACTCAACTTTGGGTTTTAAGGTGTATACAAAATGCTTTAAAAAGATAGAGCTAGACGTTTTAAGATGGATTATTTAGCATCACCGTGCAAATTTTTTCTTTGTTTTACTAGAAGGTCATTTAAAAATAATAGATAAAAAGAGAAACATTTATAAATAATAAAATGCAACAATTGTATTGTTTACCATCTTGGTAGCATATTCAGCTTATAAGATAAGTTCAACTTTTGGCTAATTCGAACATTTATATGACCAAATATTATCCATTTTGATACATAGTGCTTCAAAAAATGCACACTTTTCCTCATTTTAGTTTATGAAAATAACCTTAAAAAGTGGTAAAAAACGTTGTTAGAAAACGTTGCTTAAAAACAAATTTTTTCTGAAAAACATTGCTTTTAAAACGGCTTGAACAAATTACCATAAAAATACTTTTGTCATAAAAAATGTTTTATATATATATGTCAACATTAATGAGTGCCATAACGAAATTATTACCGAACGATTTATAAATATAAATTCTTTATTCCTAATTATCTTTTACAAAACATGAAAACGTATGTTTCAATTTTCAGCAAAATATCAGTTTCAAGTTTAATAATTAATTTGCATTCAAAAAAGTTCAACAATTGCCGTTGAACACTTAAATATTCATATTAAATAAGAATTGAATTTCATAACTTATTGTTTTGTTGCGATTTTTTCGTTTTAAAAGTAGAGTTACAAACCATTTACAAAGTAAGACAAAATAGGTATAAAGCTTCTATTTGCAATATAATTCACTAAGTGGGCTTCTGTGGCATCACCACCAGATCATGTTGACCATTTAATTTCACTGTCTTAAATGTACCAACAGCAGTTGTTAATAATAATCAATACGGAAAAGAAGTTCGGATACAAGAATTTTAAAATGAATTTTGATGAAGAAAAAAGGAAAGATTAAAGACGAAAACAATCAGGATCCAAATTCTTATCTTGAGCTGTCAGCAACCAGAATGGGGATGAAAAAGATGTGAATGAAAATTCTACTTTGTGATCGTGGTTGGTAGTTAGTGTCAATATTTAATAGCAATAATACCTTAGAAGCATCCTTAACAGGTAACTGGGATACTCGTCTATTGATTAGGCTTTTTCCAATTATGCTTTGTGCATATTGCACAGCACTTTCCAAAATATTGGCATTTGAAGGAAATATTCTATCAATTATCCCAATGTTGGCAGCTGTCTGTGCAGAATACTCATCACCTGTTTTAGAGAAAGCAAAAATGAATTACGTAGTACCTGCATTTAGAAATTAAAAAGGAAGGTGTTATAACAGTGTTTCTCAACCTCTGGGTCACGGACCCAAAAGTGGGTCGCCATTTGATTTGGTTGGGTCGTGAATACATATAGTTCACCAAGCCTTTTGATATTTGACTACTGCATTCTATTGCATATTCGTTTAAGGTTTCTGACTAGCGAATTCTTGTAGCAACAGATTGATACTTAACGAATATCCCTTTGACATTACAACAGTGGCGACTAATATTGTGATTATATGGTCGGTTGGTTGGTGGCTAGTGTAGTGTAGTATTTTTTCTCATCTATTCTAGAAGGTGAGAACACGTTGGCGATTTCAAACCAGAAAAATTTTGGAAAAAAATCAATAATGAAAAGAGTTTTGTTGGCACGCACGCAGTAAAAGCTTTCCTGCCATTTGATACCACCTGTTTGTGTAAGAGCGGGTTTTCTGTGCTTACTCACATCAAAACAAAGATGAGAAACTGTCTTCAGCTTGAAGATAACATGAGATTGGCACTGAGTAAGATTGCTCCAAATTTTCACAAAGTTGTGGAAACAATACAAAATCAAGGCACACGTTAACTAAATTCGGACTTCTCTGTTTATGCTAAATTGTCTTACTTGTTTGTCATTCACTTTATGCTTACAAAAAGTTGTGTGAAATGTAGTTTGGGAATTAGGGTCGCCAAAGTTTCGCTATTAATTTACACAAATATTTGGGTCGCCACAAGAAAAAGAGAAGCACCGTGTTATAGCAACAATTATTGTATCACCTTACTAATTATGCTATGCCATTTTCCATAATCATCCCAATCAAATTCTTTGATATCGATATTTGATTGTGGTATCTTACTTTATTCCTTTTTAACACTTTACTGTAAGTTTACGACTCTACCTTGCCAATGCTATTAAGGTTACTCACATACTAACCAAATGCAATCCACTGCATTGAAGAATCAATACCAATAAGTCGTGGTAGACGTTGGGTACCTCCAGCACCAGGTAAAATACCCAGTTTAACTTCAGGCAAAGCTAGTTTAGCAGATGACAGGGCTACTCTATTAAAAACCATATATATGTCAATAACTTCTGATCAAGTCGTTTTACTGTTTCAAACATATAAACAAGTAAATAAAAAAAAATACCTTAACATAAAGCAAGAGAAAGAAATTGTCCAAAATAAAACATTCTAATCATTAATAAATCCACAATACTGTAATCATCTAATATAATTCATTGTGTGTATGTATCAAAAAGTAATAACATGAATGATAATGTAAGATGAATAAGAACGACGCCTCCTGAACTATGATGAAATTTCTAAACATGCACAAACCTGTAATGACAAGCTAGGGCAACTTCCAGGCCCCCTCCAAAGGCATGTCCGTGAATAGCAGCAACAATAGGTTTTGGACTACTTTCCAAGATGTCCACAAGCTACAAATGTAAATAGCCACTAAAATCTTGATCAAGAACCATAACAGGTATGAAATCTAACACTATGTACAATATACAGCATAATACTACTTCTTAACAAAACAAGGAAAATCCAACATTACCTCAAACAGGTTTGGAAATGTTTTGAATTCAGACTTAAATTCAGTGATATCAGCACCAACACAAAAGGTCCTTCCTTCTCCGCATATAACAATGGCAGCAACCTATGTGTCGAAAGATACAATATTTTAATACGGTAAGTTCTGATTACTAAGTGACTTAACAAACATCATTGTTTAAGATCAATCCAAAGTACACTTACCATTACATCTTGTTCAGCTTTCTTCAAACTATCTAGTATTCCTCTACGCACGTCACTACTAAGTGCATTGACAGGTGGACTGCAAAGTGATATTATTGCAACTTGGTTTCTAACACTGTAGTTCGCCATTGTTAATGTTGGAATTGAATCAGTTTTAATATATACACACTTGGCCAAAGCAGAAACCTACAGTGAAATGACACACTGTACTGATCTGAATACAATTAAAAAAAAACAAAGATATGAAAATTGCTCACGTTAATGATCACCATATATATGTCAATCACATTACTTAACTTCATAAATATGATTAGTATCTTGATAAAATCAAATAACTAGTTATTCATGTTTAGAGTAACCTCTGCTGTTGTTTACACGAAAACCACAACTTCAACAAAAATATTCAATCGTAACTATGCATACAAACACCCAGACTGCAGAATTATTAAATCATTTGATTTATCAAAGAAAACAGAAATTCTGACATTTCAAATTATGAAAGTAAAAATTTATCATAGTGACCGAAAATATTTCCATAAGATTCCATTTCCTGCTCTGCTTACTTTTATACAAAAACAATGCACAGCATAATTGCACCTGACAGTGAAATAACAAAAAGTTTGGTTCCACTGTTTAATTACAATGCAATGAAAAATAGCAAACTGAACGTCTTATGAACATAAAAAATTAAATTTATCCTTTCCATTAGAATGTTTCATTTGTGTGAAATGGTTAATTCACATAAAGCGGTAAAGTGAACACACTAAGAAGAAAATGCAAGCAATTAAGATAGTATTGTCCGTTACTAATCATGTTTAGTTTACAAGAACTTATTTGACATTACCGTATAAGCTAATTTATTTTACCAATTTTTATGACAGGTTTTAACTTAATCTGTGATCTGACTGTTACTTCATAATATTTACGGTGATTACTACCCTATGCCATTACAGTATCACACAATCAATTATGTAGGCAGTACGAGTGTTACAATGAACTTTTTGGGATAGTTTTGTATAACCCCATCCATTTATTAATATTCGGATTGCCATGACATTTCACCAGCTCGACCAACATGTTGCTTGGTTCCCAATGAGGTTCACTTGATCCTGCCATATGCCAACGCTGTTCGATAACCTGTAAAACTCGAGGCAAACCTAAAAATATAATCAAAAACCTTTGACTTCCTTGCAAAATTTTTTTTGTATGAATAGACACAGGCATTGCCATATAAAATGTTGTAATGCTTTAAACATAAAGAACTATCAATTTATACAAATCATTTAGAGTGTCGGTATAGAAAAATTACAATATCGCACTCTAAACCAGAGATGTCCAAACTTTTTCTTTGAAAGCCATACAAAAAAGTTAACTGGTGGTTCAGCCACTCACTATGTGAGAATATTGTTGCTTCGCCTACTTTTGAAAACTTTAGTAAAATCCATTTTGTAACTGAAAATGCTAAAAGGTAATAAACACTGACCAAAGCAAAAAAAGGCAAACTAAAACGTTTTATTAAGAGTGATTTTACTCCGAAAAAAGGTGGATCAAGGTTGGCAATGCAGTAGCATCCTTAGTGAGAGCACTGAGCATTGATATGGCATTTTGGACTGATGGTTGTCAGGTCTGACAGAACTTGAATTTTTTACACTCGCTTGCCATCTTTTGTTTTTTTGTTTCTGTCCTATTTTGTGTAACAGTTCCATGTCAGTTTAAGCCCGTCAACTCAACCCTGGCCAATTCGACCATAAACAACTCAATCTCGGCCAATTTAACTCCATTCATTTTTATAAATATCAATTCAACTCAACCCAATTCAACTCAACTCAACTCAACTTTTTGGTTGTATGGATTGGGGTTGAATTGACCAGGGTTGAGTTGACTGAGAATGACTTAACTTAAGCAACTTTTCAATTTTATTGAATGCAAGTTACCACTGAAACCATTGGGAAATTATTTTGCACCTGACTATGTGGACTGTGCAATTTTCTGTTAGTTATATTGACATAGGCCAGTAAACAACCGCAAGCCAATAAAAGTCAAACGACCGGCCGCAGTTGGCGTTCAGGCCATAGTTTGGACACCCCTAAACTTACCAACTGTAAAAGCATGGTACATCGGGCCGCCAGTAGATTTAGGCCAACCATATCCATGAAGCCAAACCATATCTATATCATTAGGAGATGAAGCCATTCCTTCTTCTAATATTTTAAAACCTTCATTAATCATGCAATAAAGCATTCGATGCAAAACTTCCTGCAAATTCAACGTAACTATAAAACATAATACTTCAGGAAAGCAAGCAAAGCAAGTCTTTCATATACACTGCAACGACGCTAAAATGTAGCAATACAAAAATTATATACAGAATCAATTGTTAATCTTAAATCCAAAGAAAAAGAGTAACATTAAAACATAAAAAATCTTAAAACCTCAGAATGAATTGTCCTTGGTGTAATGTCATGAGATTCTCTGTAGGACTTTATCATTTGAGTTATGTTTTCATCAACATATGGAACACGATCTACATATTTAAACCAGCCCTTTCCATCTGTTTTATGTCCATACCGTCCAGACTCCACCAAAATATCAGCAAGAGGACAGTAGCGAATTCCATTCCTTTAAAATCAAACACTTAGTATTTGATTGTTGAATGTTACATGAACGTAGCATAAGTATTTAAATACTAACATATTTAAATAGTATTTAGTATTGTTAAGTGTATTAATCAAAATTATTGCATGCACTGATGCCTGACAACAAAATAGAAAATAACATTATGTAAAATTATAACCAAAGATAAGCGAAACTTATGACTTTCTGCAAAGATTTTATTGATTTCAATGACGTAAACAACAAATGACAAATCTCTACAATACAACTGTAAAATAAAATAATACACTAAACATATAGCACTCTGTGTGCAGCCAACTAACCTTACCTCACACGTTCCCGGTGTCTTCTTCCATGATTCTTTTGTGGATGACTTCCGTTTCGCACAGTATAAATAACATCATTGCCACTTAAATCAGCTACTTCAAAACGCCCCATGGTAAATCCAAATTCTTTTAGAATCGTGTCAATCTAATACATCATAGCAAACTTTTCAACTACTGGAAGTCTACTACGTATGTCAAAAATTACTCAATTTCAATTCCAACCAGAACTACTTGAAGCCAGCAATTCAGCTTAAATAAAGTTTTTAGTATTGGTCAAAAACAAAAGTTGCATTTTAAAACAAACAGGATACACAATCCATATATGTATTGAAGTATATGCAGTATTTTTCGTGTAAAAATGGCAAGTGCACTTCACATATTGTCAGCTTATAAATTCGTATTTGATACGTATTTCATTTTCCAAATGCAGTCAGACCTCGTGAATTCGAGCCCCGAACAACCGAAATCCCCACTATTCGATAACAAACTGCAGGGAACCGATTTCTTCTCATGCATTTTACCCCTTTAATCCAGAAACCTCACTGTCTGACTCCTACTTAGAAATTTTGAAACACACGTGCTAAATCAATAGAAAAAAATCCGATAAACCGGATTTCGAAGTGTGGAGCGAAAAAGATTGGTTGTTAATCCAAGTTTTTGTGTATTTGTCGTACATGATGAAAACAATAGCCAATTATCTTCACACAATGAAAGGAGCAGTGATATAGTTAGGTCAGATCGTTATACAAAACACTGAATCAGTGCTGACGAGCTAGTTTACTAAAAGCATGCACGTAAAATATATTTTGGTTTCTAGGCGATTGTTGAAATTCTTTTTTGTTTGTTGGAAATGATTTTTGTGAGACTTACTAGCTTTTCCCATTTAAAATGCATGAGTGTGCACCAAGCCTATCCCATACAAAATTCTGACAATGACCATTGTGATGTGTTCCCACTCAACAATATTTTGTCCTCTTATTGTTTTGATTTCGATTATCTGTATACCTCGCCAAACTGACACTTTGTGACGAAACAAAGTGGTCTGGATTAACAAGGTCTGACTGTATACACAAACACTTTTTATTGTTTTTTTTTATACTTCTGAACGTGTTTATCGTGCAGTCTTTAAGTTTGTGAAATATTGTTTTTACAACATTATACCTAAAAGCAATAAAGCACTCCAAATTCATTAATGCAAAACTAAAGTTCATGGTTAAACAATTAATTGTTTCACACTACAAGAGACAAAGTTATTGCTAAACATAAAAAACAAATTGAAAACATTTTGAATTAGAATTCTTTGTTATTGGACGATTTACCTGCTCTGGATAAGCGCCTTCTTCCAGTAAAAACTCACTCTCTGTCACGTAATGTAAATACATTCGATTTCCAACAAAACCATGACAGTTTCCAACCAATACCTATACATGTGATAGTTAATTCCACTGCAAAGATTGTATTATACCAAACAAATGTATTCTGTAATAATTGGCAACAGTAGATCCATACCAGTTAAATTTGTTATAAATTAAAGATTAGTTTCAAAAGTATTGTATAATAAACAAGAAAAGAAATTTGTGTAAATGCAAGTTACACAACGTAACGTAACGCGACACAGTGATGTTTAAATGCTACACTGAAATGGTAGACCTTAGGAAGTTGCTGAAATATTTGCATAACTGATAAAAGAAGCTTACTACAAAAAAACAAAAGCCATAGATCAAATCTTAAGAGAAAGCGACATGTAATTTATTCAGCAATGTTGTATTTTAATAATTGTAAACACAAGACACAAATGTGTGAACATAATGAATTTTATTTGCAATGAAAGCACAATAATTCAACCTAACTTTGCATGAAATTGTGGACAAGTTAAAAAAACTTGACTGGTCTTGGCATATTAGAATACCAGAAAACAACTATCCCTAACTCGAATTACAAAATCCATTAACATTGAAATTTCAATTAGCCTAAATTGTTTTTGTTGGTCCTGGGGCATTAAAAATGCTCATTATCTCGAAATTAGTCCAAAAATTACATAGCTTCCATAGCCATCTTTTCTTGCACATTATTGTTAGTGAAGCTTAAGTTAACTGGTATGATTGGGTATTGGGTACAACAAAATGACAATGAAGTGTCTAGCTCGCGTTTTACTGATATATTTTGCCTATTTAACCAAATTTAGATAACCTTTCTCAGTAACTTGTATGCCAAATTAAAAATACACGTAAAAAGTACACTTGAGGACACTTTGAAAATATAGATAACGAAAGGTTTCTGCTGTCGAACAAAAATGATACACCACATTAAAATTTAATGTGGTCAAATTACTCAAAAAAACAATACAACAAAATACTCAAAATCTGACAGTTAGCTAAAATTGGGGAATTGTGCATGATGTTCTGCAAATTCTTTTAAAAAGCTTATCCTATATCAGACGTATATATTATAATAATATGATCATTCGAATGAATCAAGTACACAGGTTAACATAATTTGTGTGATGACATTTTTGAGTAGTGTTTTGTAGTTCTTGCCTCACACTATATTTATATAATCATGTTAAAAGTTCTGCATACCGAGACCTTTCCCATAAGGCTGCCAATGTGCATTGCTGTTGAAATAGTCTGATAAGAAGTGTAAGTACCATAGACATTTTCCAGAAGTTTCATACGATGTGAAGGTGCAAAGAAGTGCATTCCAACTACCTGAAAATAGTTTGATAAATCAATCAAGTGAGCTGGATAAAGAAGTGAAAGGCTGCCAAAAATTGTATGTTGCAACTTGCAAGTTAAACAAATCAAAGTAACATGGTTGTAGTGCAGAGCTTCTCAATCCCTCGAGTGGAGACCAACTTGGGTCACCGAATTATTTCAGAGGGTCACAAGTGATTTGAGTGGGAGGTTAAGATCCAAAAGTAATTTTTCACGAGTTAAATTTATGTTAAAGTGTGGAGCTAGTGCTTCTACAAGCGAACCTTATAACAATTGCTTATTAACTACATCATTAACATTTAAACTGGCCCTGCACTCCAAGCAATTTATAGCTCGAAACACAATACACATACGGTGAAGATGAAATGGTGGTGCCTACATCATCTTATTGCTCTTAGACTCATTACTTAGGTTAATAAGTGACCATGTCACATGTGGAAATTGTTTGCAGCAAAATGGTCACAAGCCGCCAACTAGAAACAAATGTACTTTTTTGCAAAACATAAAGCACTTTACCACATTGTCCACAACACAATGCAGTGTTCAAACTGAGCGGTTAACATAACAACACACCAAACAATAAAGTTGTGGTAATCTAGGTTCACAAAACAGAAGTAAGGAAAACATGTTATGATGCACCATTTAAAAATTGCTTGGAATTACATGGTGTTTCAAAATCATGGGTCAGAGAACAAACTTTTGTGCAGTTTGTAGTTACAGTTACAAGCAATGATAACTATCTCAGACAATGTTCCCTCTAAGCTGCGCGTGCGCAAATGCGCACTGCTGACACGGTCTTCGCGCACAGAAAATCTTTGCTGCGCACAAGAAAAAAACTCCAACCTGAATTGAAAATAAAATAAACACATAATAATGACCACAGTGCGCACGTCTGATGTTGCTCACAGTGGTCCAAGGGACCGCTCAGGGATTTAGTGTGCTTCCTCAGACTCGTGAAAAATTAGAGGGAACATTGATCTCAGAGATGTTTAAATGCAATTGTTTAATAAGTAGTTTCATCATTTTCATGTAATAAGAGATGGGCCATCAAGGCTTGTTACAACTCAAACTACATAGGGCCACGACTAACGAACATGAAATACCAATTAATTGTATTTAAATATTATAAATAACTCGAGCCGAACAATGGCTCCAATAAAGTCAGCGTAGTAAAAATTTCACATTTGACTCAAACTCAATTTAATCACTAATAATAATAATCTATGACATATCATTTTCAAAAAATGATTGGAAAGAAGTCAGATTTAAATTTAATGCAAAACAAATCTTCAGGGACCAAATAGAAATATTTCTTTAGTTACCTATATTTTTTCCATAAGATACACTGCGTTTACCAGGACTGCTATAAATAGCAAAAACACATATTATAGAACAATTACCTTTCCAGGATCTCTTGCAACAGAAGCAATATCATCAATGTCAAGTTGACTTGTATTTGATGCAAGGATTGCAGTTGATTTGCACACTGCATTAAGATTTGAGAAAACTTCTTTTTTTAATGAAATCAATTCAAATACAGCTTCTATCACTAAATCCACATCCTTTAACAAAGTAGGGTATGATTTATACCTGTTTATATTGCAATTACAAACTGATATCAGTTGGTTGTGTCAGATAATTCACAAACAAACAACCAACTTTTAACATGGAATAATCACTGATTGGAACAATCCCTGAGATCATTGAATTGCACATTGTTTCTGTAATCTCTTTCCTTAATGACATCCTTCTAATTGTACTGTAAATTAATTCTGCTCTTTCTTTTAATACTTCTTCGTTAAACTCCATGACATAAACAGGGATTCCTATTAGACAAAAATTGAATACCGAGTTAAACAAGATGACCTTAGCACAAAGTTGAAAAGTATGTGATGTTATTTATCCACTTTAGAAACCAATACAAATGAATACAGTACATTGTGATAATTTCTAAATGTAAGTTAGAAGCATGCATATATACCAAGTCATAAACTCATAATTGTACTGTTCACAACTGTAATGATAAAAGCTTAAATTACACTAACTTGTTTTCAAGTAAAATAGCATTAAAATCAGACAAACTCACCAATTCTCGCCACTGCAATTGCAATGCCTGACCCCATAGTACCTAAACCAATCACAGCAGCCTTCCTTACTTGAACAGGTTCTACAGTTTGATAGTTGAACTTGTCAGAAAATTTCCATCTGGAAGCTAGGATCTCGCTCTCATTAACATATTGTAATGCTCTAAATTGGGCTGTGAAGAATTAATTATCAAACATTACTAGCTGAATATCAAAAATATATCAAAAATTAAATCAAAAACAGAAACTACATAATCTTATGTTAGTGTATAACTAAAAAGCTGTTATACTTTAAAATGTTAAAAAAAATTAAAACTTTCTTTGAAAAATATCAACCGGACTAGGTTGTAGACAGCCATAACGTTATAGTAACCAATTAAATGCAATGCATAGTGTGACTCAAAATAGCTTTTAAGTTAAAGACATTGACTTGAGTCGCAGTTTAAATTAAATAAACTTGAGTCACAACTCAAAATGACTTGACTTGACTCAAGTCAAAAAAATGACTCAGTTACAAACCTGATTGAAAAATATTACAATTTCAGTAGTACATGAATTGGACAGCAAGTAAATTCAGGTTCAAACCTTGGTGGCATTATGCTATCAGTTGAATATCATTGGACAAGGTATGGTACTTGCGTCAGGTAGCAAACTTCATGAATCATGAAACCAATACAACAATCAATTGTAGGGATGTGCCTCAAAGAAGACTATTCAAGTTTGTGTGAACATGAATACCATATTGGTCGACACAAACAAATGTATTGATAATTATCAATTACCAATTATAATTGACCTTCATTGCAAGTAACGTTGTTCCTACTTACGTTTAACCAATAAACTGGAACATTATTTCTCACCAAAGTCGTTAAATTTATAGCTATCGTTGCATTCCAGTTCACCATTATTAGTTTCGATATTACTTCGAAAACATCCATCTAAAATCTACCGAATTTAATCAGGTTTGGGTTTGCATAATCCCTTTCTTAATCATTAGTACTGAATTTATACAAGTTATTAAGTCTCAGCAGGGGAAAAATAACTTGATAACCAGACCTTGAGTGCAGGAAAATCATAGCTGACTTGTCTCAGTAACATGATATAAATTACTAGCATACCACAAAAACAGAAAAAAAGTCACAAACAGCGATTACACAACACAGTCGCTCTCCACAGTCAATGTCAAAAAATAAACAATACAATTTAACATATGGTTTTATACTAAAGGGATACGAAGCAGCCCACTAAATTAAATTACATGTTATTTCAACTACCAGATGAAATTAAAAACTGCAATGCTTCACTCTCTTTTTTCAGTCCTTCTTCAAATGACAAGAAGCTTGCTGCATATGTTGTTTGAAGGCACATGTAAATTGACCAAGCTTTTTCGTTTTTTGTTGACAATGCAGACATGTATTTTGTAATCAGCTGCTCTCCCTGAGAACAAAATAAACATTTAAACTCATAAAGAATATCGTGACTTGCATCCCAAATTAACAAACTAAATAAACACCGTAAGGAAAAAATTGTACAATTGGACACATAATACTGTCAGTTACTTTTGCTGCATCCTTCATAAAACAATTGCGTAGTACGCGGTGTTCGGGAAACACCCCAGCGAGGTTGTGCGCAAATACTACAGCCCTATCAACAGCTTCAGCTGATGAAGAAAACACTTTATCAACCAGTCCTATGCTGACTGCCATCTCAGCGCTAAATTCGTTACCTGCAAAACATAGGGAGATAAACTAAAAAATCTCAGATCAATAACAACTTACCATAGATAAAATTATGCTACAATACTACAAACTATATGTAAGACAGAATAAAAACATATTTGAGAATGATAAAATGACTTTCCATGAACAATCCATTCTATAGCAGTGGGTAGTCCAATCAATCGAGGTAAACGCTGAGTACCTCCCAAACCAGGAATCAACCCATGCTTAACTTGAGGCAAGCCTAATTTTGTTGTTTTCAGAGCAGTTCTAAAAACGTTTCCACATAACAAACAAAAATTAGACAATATCCCTTATGTGGAAATTAACTCTGAAAGAAGTTTTAAATGGTGCATTTCTGTAGATTACTAGTAACAAAAATGTTCGTTTTATCAGTTGTTATAAACAAATGCATTTGGCAAATGCAAGTGTTGGCATTTGAGCTTGTGGTCAGAATCTAATTTCATAAAGATTTTGAATAAATGTAAATTAACACCAGAAAGACCAGCGGTCATTTTTGACCACTTTACAATTTCCTTTTCTTTATTACGGCATTGTCTGTTAAAATTGGATGTTGGTCACCATGTGAGTTTTCCTAGCTTTGCTAGTGGTACAGGAAACAAAGAAATTAAAGAGACAATTTCAAGAACGAGATCATTGAAGCAATACTGTATACCTAAAACAGGGGTCGGCAACCTGCGGCTTCGGAGCCGCATGCGGCTCTTTCATCCTTCTAAAGCGGCTCTTATTAATTTTATTGCTACAGTAGAAACAAACAGAAGAACACTCGCGTCTTTATCTCACTGAGCACATTATAGTAAATGAAAGCATAATCATTCTGGTTGTGACGTCATAATTAGTCGATTAACATAAATATGACAGTTTTGTTACAGAGTGTCGTTTTCGTTTTATTGTGAAAATAGTTTTGCGGCTCCCAGTGATTTTTATTTTGTGGAATATCGGTTAAAATGGCTCTTTAAGTGCAAAAGGTTGCCAACCCCTGACCTAAAAAGACCAGCAGTCAAAATTGACTGCTGCATGCTTTTCTTATTGTCTTTCCCTGTGCCAGGAAACCAGACTTTATCAAAACAATGCGAGCAAGATAACAGAATACTGTTTTACTCCCTTGTACTTACCATGGTAGTGTTTTGTTTAAATGATTGAAGCCTTCACTAAACAAAGTTTCAGAACTGTTGTGAAACTAATTAGCCTACAACTGATAACTTAGTACATTTCTGCTATTGAAAGTCGTTTTATAGCCGCAAACAGATATGCGGTCTTTTTAGGTAGAGAACATTCGTGGTCTTTCTAATGTTAAATAATGTAAGTAAATTATATTATATACAATTATTATTCACGATTTGAATAGTTTACAAAAATTACAATGATAAACCGAATTTGTTTGTGACAAGTTTAACTTGAAGAATTCTCAACTTGCTTGATTACCTATAATGGCAAGACAAAGCTATTTCCAAATGCTCTCCTTTAGCATTTTCCAGCAAAGCGGCTACAACTGGCTTTCTACAAGATTCCAAAGCATGTATTACCTGAAAGAAGTACGCCTTTAGAAATAAGTTTTATTAATGTCAGGATCAAATCCAAACCCTAGATCATTCAGGGGATAGCACTGGTAGAGTCTTTTTCTATTGCATCACCATATATAGAACAAATTATAAATAATACCTGCACATAAAATGATAATGGAACAAGCGCATGTAAATACTGCTTATCTATTGTATTTCACTCTTGTAGTGTTTCAAAAGTTGCTATAATAGTCAGGTGAATGATCTACTATTAATTCATTGTGGCTTGAGTTAAACATGATTTCGGGATAAACTTTTGATATTAGATTTTAACACAAGAATATTTTAAACTGAATACTTTAAATATTTTTTAAATTTACATTTTGCGATTTCTGCTTGTAACAACTAATCCATTCTTCTGGTAAATCTCAGCAAATAATTCTAAAATTGTAGCCAGTCATAGCTGACAAAAAGATTTTTCATTGTGTTGAAAACACAGAAAATATTAGTTCTTTACATTTCAATGCCATTAAATATACATAAGACCGTGTTAACTAAGCAAAAACAGAGATCAATTCCTGGAAACTAACAGTCTTAGTCTAATGATAGAAGAAAAACCTGTAACAAATAACCTAAATGTGTATAAATGCCAACATACCTATAACGAAAAAAACCTAAAATGATAACTTAGTTAATGTATTGCACATCATAGAGCCACAGTTGTTTCTATTATGGGTATCATTATTATGTTCTTTAATCAAGTGATTGTTCTTTGGAAAGGAAACATGTGGGAAACGCATACAAGTGTGTACAAGGATAATATTTAAAGCAAAATGAAGTGTTTATTACACGTAATTGAACTTCCAAAATATGCAACCTATTTATGAAGGAGGTTGTGAATGTCTACTTTAGTCTTGTTGATTGCTACATTCCAAATCTTAGAATATTTTAATTATTATAAAGCTGCGCGAGAAAATGACAATGATGATCACTAATAAATGTATCCTTAACTAATATTCCCTGATAAATTCTATATTCAATACAGTACTAATTCCCAAATTAAACCAAGCTTTTATAGTTTTAAAAGAAATGGAATCACTGGTTACCGCCATTGTCATCATCACCATATTCACTGACCCATTTTGAATTCATGCAAAGTTTTTATTTTATTTCTTGTCTATCTCTAAATTCCAAAATATGTGATGTACAGAACTTATCTTTAAACTTATACTTAATACATGATATTATTTTCCATCTAACTGCAACAGATATTTTACCTTTTTAATGATTGGATAAGCATGGCTTATTCTGTACGTCAAACTTGATTCACCTTCTCCATAGGAAAATAAATCATCGCTAATACACAAAACTATCGCAGCAACCTAAAAATTGAAAACAATGTACAATATTAAGGGTAATAACAGATATCAAAATTTTGTTAACACTTTCCCAGTTGAAACATGTTATTTTACAATTTGGACAATTTTCACTCAGTGCCAAACCCCGCAAACCTACTTTTTAAAGTTTTTCTCGTTTGTTGAGGGCCAGGAGCTACTATACTTTTAATTATGCATTAGAGTGTGCAACATGATTAATGTGAGATCAGAGAGTTTTCTTGTCCTTCTCTAACCTCGCTTGATTGTGTTGTTTGTCTTTTCTTATCTTTGGGTTAGATAGCAAACTGTTTGTGGGAGAATGGTAAAATGGCTGTGCTGTTTCTTATTTTTTGACTGGCTATTGATAATAAAAGCTTGAATTTGGAACAATACTTTAACAAAGCTTGCCAGGTTTCACATGTACTGTACGATATTTTAATGCAAGAAGTGTTTTATTTGACAGTCTAAAATAAGACAGAAAAAATCCTAACATCCTGAAACTCAGAGTTGTAACACATAATAATAGCAGTCAGGGAAAGTGTTAAGGTAAGGGTAATTCAAACATTATTACATAAACTACTTTTGTATAATATATACTTGTAAGTTTAACATTCCACAGAAATAATAGCATATGTCTATAGTAAGTAAAAGTAACAGGTTCTTAATTCAAACTTATTTTGAGGTTAATACTCCTGTTTCGGTGTCAATAAAATATAAAATGATACAACTGAACATTAGGCTTATGCAAAGAAAAGTATACACTGATTAGTATCAGTATAAAATATGAACGCAATATCAATATTTAGTAATCTCACTCGATTCTGGATATCGATTTTTAAAACATTGCTATTATGGGAAATAACCCTTTTTTGCAAACACTAAATATAAACATATATATAAAATATATGTTCATCACCAAGATTTCAGTGCATTTAGTTCCAACCTAAATGAGTACCAGTGACAGAGAATAAACTGATCTAACAACATAACAAATATGCTGTTTATAAGATCAAAAAGACCTGTGTATTTTCTTCAGCAGCTTTCACATTTTTCAGTAGCTCTGCAAATGTTTTAATATACAATTTGTTTTGAACATTTTCCACAGATAATACCGCCACATTTTGCTTCACATTGTAATTCCACATTGCTATGAAGAATCTAAGTGTTAAATTAATACTCCTATTTCTGGAAAGATAGATAGGTTTTTTATAATTGTGGAACACCATTCAACTGATGTAAACCAGCATGGCATTTTATTGAAACAAATATTAAGCTAAGTAGGTAACCTCACAGAGTAACAAAGTTATTTACCATATTGTTTGTATTACAGTTATTTCAAAAAATTTATTTTTAACACAAGATATATGAGTTTCAATGATACGTGGCTTGTCAAATGATCAATAAAAAATTAAATATATACTGTTTAAACTAACACATGAGGTCACTAGTTTAATGATGCTCACTACCAAATAAGAAATGAATATATCAACACATATACCGATAGCATAGCAATACATAGTTGTACAAGCTTGTTTATATACTTTAAGTTATGAATAATTTAAAATTTTGAAAAAACATTTGAAAAAGCTTTCATATTCGTACTGGGCACTCTTATAATATGACTATGAGTACATGTTTCTGCTATATATCGTCAAGTTAAAAAGTGGCAACTTAACATTATTGTTTAATGAATTTCAGGGCATTATCACTACACGGAAGAGCAAAAAAGCTACAATTATACACTCAATTCAAGTTGTGATTGATAGAAGTGTGTTAGTATTATGTACGTTTGTTTACAAACATGTTAAATATTAAGTAAAAATATATAACAAAATGTACATGCTACGTTTTTACAAGAGAACCTCAATAGCATGTTTTACCATTTCAAAATCTCATAGAGAATGGGTTTAACAAGCTATCTATCAGCTATCTGTATTTATTCGAACACATAGAAAAATACTTCTTCAAAGTTCGAAAACCAAAACATTACAAATAATAAGAATATAAAAATATCAAGGTTTAAAACTACTGCAAATTGAACAGTTGACAATTACACTAAACAACTATCTAGAAAAAAGCACAGAATTGCAAAAACTTGCTAACGCAGCTAAATGAAAGAATGTACCGACAAGCTGATATTTGGCAAATATTTGATTACCTGGTGGGTTAATTTTTAACTTTCCAAAGCTAAACCTAACAGCAAAATGATTAGGTACTCGCAAAAAGAACAAATGTAATAGATATTCAGACAAATTAAAAACTTTGAAAAAACATTATTGTTTTTCCATAAATCTATTCTCAACAAAACTCTACCATAAAAACAAGCTTACCAAATGATATCGATAAAAGCCACAATCAATGGTACTGGTAATTTCAAATGCATAACTTAATTTTGTTTAAATCTTGTTTTGTTAACAAAATTGTTTAAGTATTTAACTGAAGTACTATTATGTTTAGTACAGTATACATGCTGCTTTTACTTCATTTTGCTAACAAACATAATTTGCCTAAAATACCTTCTAGCTGCACACATCAAGAATCAATATATCACGTTGACTACATTAATACAAACTACAATAGTTAACTATATACCATTTGATTGTGTTTTAACAAGCTGTCGGAAATTAATGGATGACACACATCATAAAGTTTAGTTGTCCCAAAATCTACATAAAAATTACATAGGGTAAAGTAATCTTAATGTTTTTCTTTTTCTAGTAGGATAAAATTTGAAGATTACTGATAACAAGGTTAATGAACATATATAAAACCTTTTGATGGAAAGCTATGGAAGAACAGACAACTGATAATTTTGATAAGTGCATTAATGATATCATGCCAAAGCAATGACCTTTTGAATATTTCAATTTATTCAAAAACAGAAAACATATTTTGAACAAAAACAAAGTAGATTTGAATGATTCTTTTGCAATTAACAGCAATTAATTATTATATATAATACTATAGTTTCAGAATAACTTTTCCAGGAACCATAGGCTGAAAATGGTAATTTTTAGCACAGAATCTTGAATGCTGGAATAAATTTAAAGTGCAAAAACATGTAAAACTTCTTAATTCTTTCACTATTTATTAAAACCAGGCACAGCATAAGAAAAATTTTTATATTGTTTCATTGTTTTTCATAAACATAATGCTTTTCTATGAGTGGTTACGTCATAATTCGATGGTAAATGCTTGTAGTTTCCCAGATCTAATTTAGTGGAGGCAGTCGAGAAACTAGCTGGCTAACATGGAGGAAAGCAACGCCAGTCTTCTCGAGCTAATTTTGGTTAGCTCTATTCGTTTTGAAATTAAATCAAATTACTATGAAATTTCCATGACATTTGCTGACAAACGAATTGAATAGGAGTCAATACGAGAATACAAACATTTAAGTAGAAACTCCTCAATTGCCACATTTTCCAGTGTAGCTTAAAAGTTAAAACCAACATATTTTTGGTTGGCCCTTATCACCTCCTTGGTTGATGTCACTAAGATGTCTGCCGGCTTTGAAAAACACTGCTTTTGTATTGTATTGTTTATCTTTTATCATTGTGTGTGGGAGAACAAAAAGTAAAATACTAATCATTATAGCGTAATAAAATAACAATTCCACCAGTAAACAATAAGTGGGAAAACAGCAAAGCCAAAGGTTGAAAATGTGCAAAAATAATGTAACTAAATGAAATACATGAATAATGGTTAGAACGGCCACTAAACCCAACATACAATAAATAAGTTGAAAAAAATTACAATGACAAAACAATGCTCACAAACATATGTAATAACTTATATAAACTTGGATACTGAGGCAGTGTGGTAACTAGGCTACAAATAAGCTGATAAAAAATAAATGTAAGTATATACTTAGTGAGAGTAAAATATGGCTAGCACTAGCCTAAACTGATTAAGTTTAGTGTGTCTGCATGGTGAAAAGAAGTTCTGTCCCAAAGATCGGAATACTGTGGTCAAGATAAGGGCACGATAGCAGGGCCCTATGGAGCACTAAACTTATTGAATATTACATCACAAGACTGCATGATACATGTTATTTATAAGATACGTAAATTTTAAATTGACATGTCTCAGCTATCCCACACAAAATGGTGACGCATTATGCTACATTAATATAACAACTGAAAAAACATGCACTGAGCCAATGTCAAGATATGCCCTGGAAGCAAATTTGTTCGAGAATGAAGATGAGCATAGAAGGAAAATGACGACGGGATTTTGAGCGGCCACAGACAGTTTCGGGTCTTACATGATAATGTGGCCTGCGGCCACAGTCTGCCGCAATCCCTCACTACTTGCTTACTATGTCAAATATATAGCTATTGAAGTACATTATTCGTTAATAAATTCATTAAATACTGTTTTTGGTCTCTATGTTTACTTTAAATACGATTTATTCCTTGCATAGGTGGATAAATACACGATTAATGTATCGATTCAGGAATCCGGCCCGCCAAGTACTTCATTTTCTCATATCAGGCCCGCCGACCGAAGAAGTTGCCCGCCCCTGTTTTATTCCCATTACCCAAAGCAAAATATTTCAACGAACCAATCTAGGGAATGCCCCTATTATAACACTAGATTCTATTATGTATCTTTTAAAATTTAAATTAATAAAGCTTAATGAAAGAATAAATAATAGAACAAAATTTATGATGAGAAAAATTTGTACTAATGTAAAATTCTTAGGAGTGTTCTTATTCACTTGTACGTGATGTCAGAGATGGGTACGAGCGCGTTAACGCAGTTTCTTGAATACACCTTCTGCTCGTCTGCTTAATTTTCGCTTTTTCAACTTATGTTTATGGATTTAACTAATTATAGGTTTAGTGGCCGTGTTAGTTGTTACCAGCAAATATCAACGTTATTTCTTTCGAGCACGTTTTAAGCCTTTTCGGCTTTGTCACTTTTTCCTGCTCATTGGCTCGTGTTATTGTCAACTGGCTTGATTTTTCGTCCCCACCGCGCTTTTGACGAAAAAAAAAATAAAATCATTGAAAAGGATAGAATTGATTGAATTAGAAGCGATCTCGAGAACAACACTTTTTTTTAAGTGCGAACGGAACCACGACCGCACTCCTTTTTAAGGTTTGTTCGCTCGTAAGGATTTTTTTGCTTAACAACGCTGTGAACGCAGCAAATGGATACAAATGGTTGGATTGAAAAAAGTTTTAGGTTTCTGGATTGCAGTAAGACTGTAATGTTATGTAATGAATAAAAAAATGACTGCTTAAGACTAATTTCCTAAGATAATAAGCAACACTAAGCACGTGAAAATCATGTTATGACGGTTCGATATAAACACTTTGTTTTTTAAACTGATAACAATCAGCCAAGTTGTCATCATGCTGGCGGAATTTTCGTTATTATTATAATTTAATCGGTATAGCTTTTATGCTTTGAAAGTAATGTTGTACGCAATTCGGAATTTAAAAAAGTCATTTTCCTTGCTACTGTACGCGTTGCTTTATGGTATGTAGTGATATGATTTTAGTTTATTGGCAAAGCAAGTTTGTAGCTTATGCAAGTAACAGGTAAATATTGAGTTTCAGTTTCGCAAAATATGCCTTTCTTTTTGATGGCAGTCAATAGATATTCTCAGAAACAATCTTTTTTTGTCTTGTTTTATGTTAAAGCCAAGTTGAAATGTAAACAAAAGTTATTGATTATATAGTCGTTACTAATCGGGCTTATTTTCTGACAAACATTTTCTCAAACTTAATTGCGAATCGGAACTTTATCGACGTAGTAGGTGATCTCCATTTGCAAAAGATACGAAAGCAATAATTCTCGCAGACTTCCTGCTGTGTGATATCACTTCAACACGCTAGCGGTGTCACTGCCATACTTTTTATACTCGATTCGATTTATGGACGTAGCAATAGTTATCAAAGGACGGTTATAACGCCACGTCACATTGTTTTGCTATTGTTTAATTTCACAAAACCGCAATGTGGACCAAGAACCGAATGAAGATGTTGCACGAGTTTCAACTTTACACAGTAAATGCAAACAGATAAAAAGGTAGTTATCGATGTTTTGTGTGCATAAAATATAGGGCTAATAAAAAGTAGATTTTGATCTGATTTGCCTTTTATTGCGGAATGATAGAATATAAGTAATTAGGGAATATCTTAGGCTGGACTCAAAAAGAATAAAACACTTTCTGTGTTTGAATATCTTTAGTTGGACTTGAACAACGACAAAATTTTGCGGATGTTGCGTTTTTTTAACCATAGTCTCCACTAGGGATGGGCCGATACGAACCCAAACCCAAATAGATTCGCCGAATATCGCCTTTATGGAAGATTCGGACGAACACGAATACTGTGACAACCGAACCGCAACGACGTGATTCTATGTTATGTCATAAGCCTACGTGTGGAAAACATCCGCATCGGAAATGATCATGTGAAGACCGCGTGATCAGAAGCGAAGAGAAAAGATCTTACCTCAATTGAACTGGCACAACGATTGGTAAACACACACGTGGGAATTGAGAGGCCAAAATTAGCCAAGATGGTGCAACTTTCGAAGTCAACAACACAATGAACAGAAGAAGGATTTATGCATCACAAAGAAGTTACGTCATCATATAAATAAGCGATGAATTCCATTTTTTAAGCAGATAGAAAAAGTCGAGAAATGAAAAGTTAATTTTATATCGTGAAACAAGTTCATTCAAAGCAAAACGTCATTACCACGATTATAATATCGGGCGATTGGAAGCTGTAAATAAAAGTGTATTCTGTTTGTTGCTGTTGTGTTCATTTCCTTGCAGGCAATTAAATCAATAAGTAAGTGTGCGCTAAATTACATTTACATATTGATCCAAACGGAACAATCGACTTTCATGGTTAGAAGAGAGAGACTCATCAGCCAACAAAGAGGATAGCCAAATCAAAGACAGCTATCAATTGTGGCGATTGGTGGACATTGCTTAAGTCGTGTCCACCTTAAGTTAATAAATAATAGTGACACCATAATTACGTCAAATACGACTAGGCAACCATCTTAAACGTCATAATACCAACAATGGCGAACCCGAATACAATATTACTTATAAATTTACTGACTTTTGTTAAAAATGATGATCTAGTTTCCTGACAACATTAAACTAGAGTCAGCAGTACTTACAATGAAGTTCGTTTTCCTGACGATTTTGCTTTTTCAATCGTTTTCTAAACACTATTTTTCGAAAGAAAGCGGTTTGTTTATCGATTACATCATGTTACAAACAAGACTTGACAACTTTTGGATGAAATTTTATTGTTTGGTTCTAATACGAATAGATTCGGGATTCGTTCGTGTCGATCTTCATGATATTCGGGTTCGCACGAACCCGAATAATCTTCCTCGCGGCACATCCCTAGTCTCCACATATCCGTTTGTAATGACTATGGTTTAACCTAACGTAACCAAAAGGGTGCGCGAAAGCTAACTAAATTCTGGCAAACTGGCTAAAAACTAGATCAACATAATTCTGGTGGATGTAGTTTTATGGTTTTACATTGTATAATATTTTTGATTGGTTAAACAGATATTTAATCTAAGCAAAGAGATTCCAATCTCTTTGACCTATGAGTTAGCACAAGCATAAGCTAACAGAAAACAATATTGACATAAATTGATTTAGTATAAGGGCTAGCCTACTTCACACACCCACACTACCTCGTTTGTTTCTATCAAAATTAGTGTTATTGCTCTCTCTCTCTTGCATCATATGCCACTCTCCATCTATTTTTTATATTTTTTCTTCTTTTTTCATGTCGATTATTCTCTAAATAACCGCTGTTGAAAAATCAAAGTCCAGTAGGCTACTCTCTCCTGCGTTGTAAATACTGTTTTTCAGAACACAAATAAAAAGACTTTGGATTGAATAAAAGTGACTTACTCACACCCTGGCAAAGAAGACCCAACCATGAAAAATGGATTTTCAAAAGATCAAACCGGGCATCAGATATGTTCATCTCTTCCTGGCACTTACAGTACATCACTGTTTGATGTAGGCCTATGCATATTCAAGCAAACTGATTAAACCATCTGGCTGGACATGAGTGACGGAGCTGACCATTTTCTACTTCCGTTGAACCATGAAAAATAAATTTTCAAGATCGCTTGCTCCAAGATCAAACCGGGCATCAGATATGTTCATCTCTTCTTGGCACTTACAATACATCACTGCTTGATGTACTGTATGCATATTCAAACAAGCTGATCAAACCATCTGGCTGGACATGAGTGACACAGCTGACCATTTTCTACTTCCGTTCACAACAGACCTGTGTAAATATTCTTATCGCGTAAACAGGTCACCTTAACGGGAAACTAGTCCCATGGATGGAGTTCATTTTACTGGGGTTTTTCTTCTTCCATACAGACACACAGGTCGGTTCCATCTTGACGGTGACACAACGCTTATGTCCTGCCAAATTATCACCGTAATTTTTGTTTTATATTAAATGTGTTTAAGTTACGTGTTTTTGTGTTAAATTATGTTTTAATAATGTGTTTATAATTTGGGTTTGGTGGACGTGCTAACGCTAATAACTTTTTTACATTCTCTGATTGGTCCGTAATGCAAGTTTTTGCCCTCAAGGCCTTGTCACATTTTTCCCGTTCAATTTGTGGAAAATGTCGATAACTACTAAGATGTTTGCGACCATTTGCGTCAGCACAATTTTTTCGTTCCCCACATTGAAGACGAAAAATAAAATGAATGAATGAATGTTAAGTTTTAGACTATTCTTAAGTTTCTCATGAGAGCTAAAATGTTTATTTTTAAGTTTGTAAATCTCCAAAATCTGAATTTCGTGGTACATGGACTGGTGGTGAATTCAGTGAAAGATGTAATATTTTATATCCGTTTTTTGATCACAATAAAGTTTAAACTTTTGTAAGATGATCCGCAATTCCTCACTTTTTCACATTCCGGAAATTAGTTTTGTTCTTAAGTGAGTCAACGTGAAGAAAGGCGACATGTGTCAGCACTCAGCAGCAGCCAGTAGAATTTTTGCTGTGATGACAGGAAAAGATGCGTTTTGTTTTATTCTAAGCATTAATTGTTATAAATTGCTATTTTTATATGATAGTTACCGTATTATTTAAAAATATTAATCTAAGAATTAATATTTCTAAATAGTAAGATTAACCTAACTAAATCTTTCCATCCAATCTAAGTCTAACCGGGTGAAGTGCACAAGCAGATGACGTTGCAATTTATGTAGCTGGAGTTTGCTAAGCTATACAAATGCATCCTGCGGTTATGCACTTTTGTACTAGACCCCTAACTTCAATTACATTAAACCCTAAATAACTTAAATCTACTTTTTACCTTTGACTTATTCTCCCAAACTACCAGACTGCAGAGTATGGCCGTTTTCAGCAAGGCCTTGGGTGCGCCAATCAAGCAAAAATGAAAAGTGTGGTGCGCAAAAATTCTCAGACGCAATGGAAGAGTGCACTTAGGTGAACAATTCCACAGTAATTTACACAGTTTTACTTATTCAACCAACCTTTAAATTAATTGAAAATTGAGTGTAGAAGTTCTATCCAAGTCATTAAGTGCACAAAATAACGCACCTTAGTGTGGAACAGAATAAAAAGTATTATTGAGTGCCCATATGCCAAATTCTGCAGTCGGGCTAACCTAACCTTTTTTCTTTGATTATGGGCTGTGTGACTTTCTTAGGACAAAATAACCACTCTGTTTTTGTTTGCAACAAGTAGCCTTAATGGGGCAGACTGCAGAGTATGGCATGAGCACACCCAAAATTGTTTGGCCGAAACGGCATTTCACACCGGGAGAAGAGTGATCTTTCTAACAGACAGTCCTTTTTTCTCCGTCTTCCTATTATAAAAGGCCAAACCACAAATATAACCTATACCTGGCCTAAGCAAATGCCTTGAGTTGCACACGTACACATTGGAAATTTGCTTTTTACCCCCCCCCCCTCCCCGGATTCCTACAGGCTAGTACAGTGGTTCTCAACCTTTCACAGTTTGTGGCCCCCTTACAGAGACCCTTAAAATCTGTGATCCCTACTCATCAATAAAAATTGTAAGATTGTTGATTGTAAAACATGTTTTACTTTACTACTGCATGTGCAGTAGCCATTGTGCTGCTAACTTTGCACAGCAAGCACAAACACCAAAACATGAGGAAATTGTTTCCCCATTTGCCTCATCTTCTACTACACTATTGCTGGTTGTGAAACTCTGGGCTATTAATTCAGTTCATATTTACTGGTAGTACATTATTTCAGTGAATACTCTTAATTTTATACCTGGCTTTGTCGGCTCAGTAGGCCAACAGATTGCATTTTTGGCCTTTTTTGACAAGATCTTCGGTGCGCAAAAGGCACACAACAGCGATGTCCAACTGAAATACCTTAGTGGGTCAAAAATTATGTCACTAGTTTAATTTGGGCCGCACATTACCACCATAAATAATTTACACTACTAACCACACAAATGCAGTACTGACAACACGCACAGTAACAGATGTTATAACACTCAAGCAATTTGTACATAAATAAAATAATAATCAATACCACACTTTCAAGAAACGTCAAACAGACAGAAGAAAATAAAAAATAAAAATTTTATTGCCCAACTTTGAAATATTTACAGGTAATTTTCATACTGCACAACGTAACTGTTCTGTAATTGGTTTGGTTCTTGCAGAAAAACAGAATGTGAGAAGCCAAGTATTTCTTTCCGTCTTTTATAGGTGAAATCGATTTATTTTGGTTAATTTCTAACGGCACGATATTTTCCGACAACTGTATGTTAGTTGTTAATTATAAGATAAAATACTGTATATGTAATATGATACCAACACCAGGGCCGCACAAAACTTTCAAAAAGATTGGACAGAGCTGGTCTATAAGCACACTTGAGTGCGCTGTCACAAGCTGTCAGGTACGGTTTTGATGGTTTAGCAAGTCAGGGACCGGAAATTTGGTATACAGGTACAAGAAGAATCATGCTTGCTACCTGCGAAAACTTAAGTTGGTTTAGTTAGCTTAACTTTGATAATAGGTCTACCGCTTAGCCATTTGCTACTCTGACAATTGCTTTTAAGCGTACAATCACGTTTGTTTTACCACTGTCTCTCTCTTCCTGTTGACGATCATCAAACTGTGGTCGTCTGTAGGTATGATGTTGACACTTTGGGCCTCTGCATAATCCATCCTACATTTATACTGTGACAACAGACTTCGAAGACGACTGACCTGGTTTCGCTGAAAGCCAACGGGAGCGATTGTGGCAATGGTTTGGTTTGAAGACAAAGGCTGTGTATTGCAATTCTTTCTTAGGAAGCACTTTTCAACGCAGACCGAGACAAAACATGAAACTAATAAAATTATTTAACTGTTAACAAGTTTAAACCAAATGATATGTTAGTTAATAAATCAAATTAACAAACGCAAAGAGTGTTTGAAGTATAGCACTCAATGAAAGAATGTAAATTAGGTAAGCAAATAAACAGCAACTGCAAGAAAAATTTCCTAAAGCTCTGACAGGCGTTGTTCAAATCGGATTTCCAAATAGAAAAGCTTTTATGCAGGAGGACCTATAGAGAGTTCACTTTGTCAACTCTCGGGGACGGTCACAAAATTAAATTTGACTTCTGATGTCTTGTTGAACTTACCAAATGCTTTCATGCATACGTCATCTGGAAAAAGCAAAAAATATAGCAAGGACTTATTTGATATTAACACGAAATGAACCACAGAAAAATAAAATTTACCGAAATAAATTTAAAATAGTCTGTGATAAATGTTTCTATCACTATGGGAAGGAAATAGTTCTATCGCTAAACCATATCTGAAATTTGAATAAATATAATATATATGTGTATGTATTATTGATTTGATACTTTTTTAAAGTTTGTAGATATATATAGCGTAGTTTGTTTTAATACAAAACATAAACATGGTGAGTTGGGCTGATGCATCTGAAAATGAAAAGACAAGCTGGGCAGATCAAGTAGAAGAGGAAGAAACTGTGGAGTTCAGCAAAGAAGGGGATTTACCTCCCAGTTCACAAAAGATTGTTGGCAATATTAAAACTGTAATAGAGTACAAATATAACGACGATGACAAGAAGGTTAAGGTGTGTAATGTTTGGCATCCTTTCTATATTTAATATAAGTTAATCTAGACAGTACAAAAACTCCTTACTCATTGGTAATTGGTGAAAAATTGAAGTGTAGCCCTTTAACATACCATTCACCTTCAAAGTTAGGGGCAATTGCTAAAAGAAGCTGATCCTAAATCAAGACAAGTTAACAGCAAGTGGTATATTAACAAATAAGAGAAAAAATATTTTTCAATAAAATTCATTGTTTGAACAGTTATAATATATGTATTTGTCGTTAATTAAGAAATAATCACTTGTTTGCGAAGTAGGTCCAGTGTTTCTCTAAGAGAACATTCTTAAAACAAGGGATATTATATATATATATAGACATAGACATGCAGTATATATATATGTTGTGATTGTGAGATTATGCTATATTTCAAAACTGACCCTGCTTGACTTGGGCCAATTTTGCAATATTTTACCTGTCGTCAGAAGAGGATTGTAAATTTTCTGTGTAAGTTTTCGTCTTAAAATTATTAGTTTATTAAACTGGCACCAGTACCAAATTTACTTAGCTTAATTAAAAAGTGTTTTACAAAATGTAGCATTTTAATTTATAAATAAACTTGGTGCTTACTGTGCATTGTCAAGTTTATAATTCTTTTCATAACCATGTTTTCATTAGTTTCCCTTTAAAAATGTTTTTTACTTATTTTTGTTGCACACTTTTTCACTTCAAAAAAATCTAAAGGTTACTTATCACCTCTTTTGTCAATAAAAAGCAATGAAAGCGTTCTAGCAAAACTTGAACATTGAGTTGTACCATATGGATCATAACAAAAGTTCTGGAATACTTTTTTTGAGAATGCTTCATGACAGCAATAAGTTACGCGACTAAGGTCTCCTTTCTTCAATCTATTACTCTTCTTCAAAAACCAATCACATAATGAAACAAAATTTTGCATGATGTTTTGAAACGCCACAAATTCTGCAACAATCCAGAACTTATGTAATTCTGGTGGTTGTGTAAGGATACTATCGGCATTTTTCATCTGGAAACATGTCTTTGAGGAAAGAAGGTGGTTCCCTGTTTCCTATGATGACATTTTTGGTTTCTACTATACTCTATATAGGAATTTTTTTTATCTAGTTTAGCTTTCTTTAACTCTTGCACCCCAGTGTACTTGAACTTAATATGTTTTTTCATCTGTGTTTAGGTTATACGAAAGTATAAAATTGAAACAAAGAAAACTTCAAAGTCTGTAGCTAGAAGAAAGCTTTTAAAAAAATTTGGATTGTCAGTGAATGATTCGTCTGGACCCCAGAGAGCTACTACTATGGTGTCTGAGGTAGATAACAATTTTTTTCTAAGCGCTTTACTGATGTTTGTTCACTTGTGGATACTTTTGTAATGCAAATACTGGTGGTTTTGAAGTTAAGTAATATTTATGTGTTACTATTATGAAGGATAATAAACGAAAATTAAAATACATTATTTGGAAAAGAATACTTGTTTAATATGTATTTCGTTTGGTGACTTGGTCATTGTGGGCATGCTCAGATGATTAAAGATGTCTTTTACTCTGTCTCAGGATGTGCAGATGCAGTTTGTTACGAATCGTGAAGAAGAAATGCTACAAGAGCAGGAGGATCCAACTTTATCAAAATTTAAACATCAATTGCAATATTACATGTTTTTCAAAAATTTCAAAGGGACTGCTCAGAAAGGTTTGTAGAATAAACAACAACGATCAGAGTTCACTCAATTGGGTTTAATCAAACCACAATCAGTGTCTGTCTTTTATTTCAAAATCAAGAAGGATTTATGGTTCTTTTGTGTTCTTTACGAGTTTTTTCACAAGATTATGAATGAAATTTTGACTTAAATTGAGTAACTTTTTTTGCAAGTTGAAGTTTGCTGCCAAATGTGTAGTGATATGTTTCTTTTGGACCCAAGTTATTCTTTAATGGAAACTGAGTTGTAATTGACATCAAACAATATTCACTTAATTTTTATCTTTGAAGATCGGGCAGATGAAGGCGATAAGCCAGAAACTGATGACACGACTACCACTGCGCCTGCTGCTCCAGGAAAATATGTTCCTCCAAGCATGAGAAGTGGAGGCAATACAGCTGGATCTTCCATGCCTATGGGTAGAGGCAACAGAGGTGAGAGACAAATTGTAATCCAGTAGCTTAACTATATATTGCATGGGTTCTCAACCCAAAATTGGTTGTTTAATCTTCGTTGTGGCCCATATTTGGGTCACATTTCTTACATAACTAATCGGTTCTTTTTTTTGATGTAGCATGCTTGAAACTGTTCATATACGTTTCTTATAGTCATGAACCTACAAAGCCATAACCATTGTTAAACAATCCTGGCGTTTTTATTAAGCGTTTTTTGCGTATGTTTTATGAGGAAACATTAAAAAATGTGCCCTTTTTTGAAGAATGGCAGGGCATTCATAAAAGGTTTTGCTCACTCATGCAGGTTTGGTGTGTATATATGTCATTATTACGTATCATTAGTATTTTATATTTTACTTGCTACATATCATGTATTATGATTTGTGTGATTTAGTGCTGAAAACTAAGTTGCATTTTCTGAGTGTTTGGGGAATTGCGATTAATTACAATCCATTAATTTGTAATATGGTACAGCAAAAGGTTGGTTTGCGAGCACTAAAAATGAAAAATTGGGTTGCGTTAAAAAAGCTTGAGGACCCCTGATGTATTGTTTAATATTTCTTGGTATGTTTTGCCATATTTTCAAATATGACCTATCTTAGCAGTGCTATCTAAGTGCTGCTGCAAAGCTGCGAAGTTAGCAATATTTTTGTGGACATGTTGAAATGACAAAACTCCCCTCCTAGGTTGCAAGTATTGCTTGAAAATGTGAAAACTAAATTGTTTCAGATGTGTGTGAACTTTACCATTGCGTAAACCTTTATTTTTGCAGACGAACAAGCTACCATTCGAGTTACCAATCTTTCAGAAGAAACCAAGGAATCTGATTTGCAGGAGTTGTTTAAACCATTTGGGCCTATTCAACGAATTTATCTTGCTAAAGACAAGCATACCCAACAGTCTAAGGTAAAATATGGTTTTACAACATACGTTTTTTCTGGTTTCAGAAGAATTTCTGCAATTTTACAAGTAGCGATTATATGTATATCTTGTTAAACATTGTATTTTTTAATGTAACATTGTTCATTGGATTTCTTTGCCTGTTGGCTTATGTTCTATCCTTTACAAAACTCTGCATTCAACTTGAATTTGTGTCTTATACTACACAAAAGTTGAACCCCATCATAGAGCATGCACATGTACTTCCGACTTTTCAAGTGCGTTTGTTATTAAAGTGCAGTGCTGTAATGAAGTCGTTTTTTTCTGATTCGAGTCAGGTGGAGTCTATTTGATTTGTGACTCGAGTCAAGTCAATTTAAGCTGTGACTCAAGTGACATAAGTCAATGCATTTATATTAAGAAATTTGATGATGTCACACAATGCCTTACGGTAAATTTGTTATTATAACGCCATGGCTGTCTGCAAATTAATCTGGTTGATTTTTTTTTCAGAGAAGTGTATGTTTTAGAAAAGCATTCGATTTTTTCCTAAAGCGCCATTTTTGGTCCTCTAGACTCTAGAGTGTCATAACGTGTCTTGATTAATTTAGGACTCTCCAGTCAAGTCAGTTCATTTAGGATATTTGACTAGAGACTAGTCGAGTTATGAGAAAATATGACTCAAATAGAGTCAAGTCAGTGACTGGAGTTATTACAACACTGTTAAACTGGCAAGCCTCATTCCTCTTAGTTTTCCATCTATCAGAAGCTTTTTAGTCATTTGTTTTCATGTGTGTGCTTGCCTAAGGGTTTGCCTTTAAGACTATGTCATCTGGTTAGCTATTATCATAACTAAAAGTATTCAACATTTGTACTTGTTTTTAATAGGGATTTGCATTCATAAATTTTTACAATCGAGATGATGCAGCCAAAGCTATCAAGTCTGTTTGCGGTTTTGGATATGACCATCTCATTCTTAATGTGGAATGGGCCAAGTAAGTGCGCAGAAATGGTAGAATGTTTGAGCACATTGATTCAGTGTTGCTAAACTTAGGAAGGATTTTGTCTGCATTACTTTTTCAGGCCTTCCACCCCAGCAGGAACAAGCTGAAAATGAATTAATTTAGGCTTGAGCAGCGGTGTCGGAAAATTGGATCATGGGAGTTTCCTGAGAATGGAAAAGATTGATACACTCCATTTCTAACTCCTGTTTATTTTGTAACAGATAAAGTCTAATAAAGTGGCAGTGGTTTTTTCGTCTATTTTTTAAAGAAAGGTAAAAACGAAAATGATCTTTACCAAAAATGACACAATAACATATGACTCATTTATTTAAAAGTTTGGCATGTATGTCACTTCGGCCTGGCCAAGTATATCCAAACACCTAAAAAACTGGAATCCCGCTGTCTGACACTAAACTGCTGGAACGAATTCCTTCCCATAAATTTTTACCCTGTGAATCCGGAAACCAAGGTTTCCGACATGACATTTTAAAAACGAATGTCCTAAATCAATAGAAAAACACTCCCTAATCCGGATACGACGAGTGTTTCTGCTACATATTTACACGTAAAATTATCATATTCGTCACACTTCAGTGTTTGTTTTAGGCGCAATCATTGACCAGTTTTCTAATTTCAGTTACTTCAATAAGAGCTTTTGACAAAATTGTGTTTTCAATACAGTTGGTTTTTGCGTTTCAATCTAGCGAAGCCCAAAATGCACGCTATTCCCTACAACAAAAAACTGCGTTTTTTTAAGTTAACAGTTTGTCCAAGTCGACAATTTTTCTGTTCGATTTGAGTTGTCGACTGAAGCGGGTTCTGCTTTAATCAGCTCATTGTAACGCTCTGTAAAGAATTTCACTGACACTATATGGCACAATAATGGCTTTTGTTTTATGTTCATTACATTGACACCTTCTTTTTCATATATAAACAAAAGACGGAATTACATTGTATTTTGAAATATTTTAATCGTAAAAAAACAAAACCCAAATTTTAGATTCTGCTAGGATTTTGCTGCTTGATAACTAGGTTTTGGTTTGACGTTGCAGTTGATGTATCAGTATGTGACAACGTACATGCAAATATAGTGGTTAATCATGCAGCAACGGTTTATTGACAGTAGAACTGTTACTCAAGATGGGACTCATTGTCCCGGCTTGGAAACTAGCGTTAAGCATCAATTGGTGTTGAGGCTGATTTATTTTTATAACTTTTGACTTAGTTTAGATAATGTTTGTATTCGTAACAGATTTCATACATGCGTGTTCTTCTCTGGTAGCACAGAAACCAAACATAGTTAAAAGCAAATTCCACCTTGTATTACCTGCGATCTGGTAAAAAAAAACAGTAAACCTCTTAACCGACTCAAGCGTAAACCAAATGATTGCAAATGTCGAAACGCCTCGACTTACGCGTTTAAATAGCAAAACGCAGCGAAGTAATCTGTAAAGTGTAAAAGAACGTCAGTACGCATTAATTAATGAATAAGAATAATGAATACAAGTCGATCAGATGTTCGGCAGAATCTCTTGTATTTTAGAAAGCCATAAACTTGAACGTAATACTCCACAATCGAATCACAATGCGCAACCAAGAAAGCACATGGCGGTAGAATGGCCAACATAGAAATCTTAACAAGCACTTTATACCTATCAACACACGGTAACTGCGGTAAAAACAAAAAGGCTTTACCAGTTTATGTACAGTCGTCTGTGACATTCCTATGCTGAAAATAAACATTTCCATATTACTACTAATCACTTACCTATGAAGACGTAGCCTATTCCATTCAACCCGCGTTAGCTAGCCTACTATATCTAATATAGTCATCAGGCATATTGTTTTCACAATGTGACGTCATTATAGGAGGCCAAATTTGCAATATAATTTTGGCAATAACTGTTTAACCAACGATATAAAGAACTTATATCGTTGGTTTAACCACTACATGTATTATTTGAAATTCTTTCATCAGTACATTTACTGACAACTACTCTTTGTGACTTTAGGCGAATTAGTTTGTGGACTTACCCCTCACTTTATATTGCAGCACGGTTGTCTATTGTTTCGAACGGTGAAAGTAAGACGTTCGTAGGCCTTCCCGTATGGTAGCCTACCACATATCTTGAGTCAAAAAGGAAAATATCCTACAGCCTTCTTTGAATATATTATATTTGGCATATACTTTTGAAGAATTGTGTTATTAGTATTGTGTTATTTTTTTCTTCTATTGTTTTTTTGTTCGGTTTGACATGACCCAGCAGGGTCAAGGACATGACCCGGCAGGCCGGGTTACTATTCGCAGAATAGTGATCCGGCTGGGTGATGGAAGCAACAATTCTCGAGTTAGTGTTCTTCCACACTGCCTAAAATGAGAAAATCGCAAATATTTTGCTTTTATGTATACAAAAACGCAGTTTATATGGAAGCATTAATCGGAAGCATTACCTGATAATCGCAAACAAGAAAATGTGATGAACGAAAAAGGAATGAAGACGTTAAATAAAATGCCTATGGCATCCTAAATTGCGTTCATGAGGAGAGGAATGGGCCTAATGGCACTTCCGTTAAATACACTGGTGGTACGGGGCCTTTTTTGTTTTTCAATTGAAATTGTGTCGGCCACGGTGCCACCACGCGGTGATTCTGTCGTTTGGACATAGCACTCCAAATTGCGTCCTCGCTGATTTAAGTGATTTTCGTGATACTTTCTTGATATATATATATATTGTGCGTACTTTTTGTTCGGGCAGACGAGATCAACTATATAAGTTGGGTTTGTTCAACTAGGCTACGCTTGGGACAGCTCGTGCTCACTGGGAAGAAACGCAACCTTCCTTACTTTCATCTGGAGCCCACAACGTTCCGAGCGCCGAATTGGTGACCCCGTTAAGCCCTGTGTACAACGGTTTCTGCAACGAACTTTCTCTTGCCTTTGTCGCCACCGTTTCCTTCTCAGGAAGAATGCAACAGCTACAAAACCGTTTTTTTCCGGGAACATTTTCGATAGGTTTGTCATGCCTACAGGCAGGCAGGATCCTTGGGAGTAGCATACAGTTCCATAAGAATATGTTTTTCAAGTAGGCTACGTTCGGGACAACCCGTACTCACTGGGAAGAAACATAACCTTCCTTACTCTTCATCTGGAGCCCATAACTTTCCGCAACATAAAACATACTATCTGGTTAAAAAGATAGTTAGAACAAAATCAGCCAGTAGGCACAAATTTCTTTTGAGTCTACAGTATCTAAACCGGTTATTTTTAAAAGCAATCGTTGATCTTCAATTTATTTTATGTGTCAAAGTGATTAAACAAATTTTCATTTGAATTATGCTGAACACAGGCATTCAATTCAGCAAAATCGGTGACTCAGGATACACGGTTAGATATCGCCACTCAGAACTTGAGTTAGGTTTTGGATCTCCATTCTGGCACTGTTATTGTTGCGCCACCCCATTCGTCTACTTTCCCCCCATTAAAATGGTCCAGAGTACGGGAATTTTTTCCCATTGTAATGGTTGAAAGTATGCATTTCTTACCCTAGACTCCTAGAGTAAAATATATGCTTTTGGAATGGGGAGAATTTTACTTCGGCACAAGTATGGTTTTTGAACCCAATTCGTCTATTTCTCCGCCCATTAAAATGGACCTGCTTTCAAGAATGGGGTTTCCCACAAACTATATTTTGGCCGAAGTAAACATCTCCCCATTCCAAATGCATATTTCTTACTCTAGGGTAAGAAAGGCATACTTCCTGCCATTCAAATGGGAAAATATTACCGCATTTCCACCATAGATATCGTATAAAACACTAGATCGCTCAACTCGCCTCTGGAATTGAAGCCAAATTGAAACTTTGCGAATCCGCCATTAAGGGACCCAGTCAGTCAGTCCCAACAGTGGTGCTGAATTGTGATGGAGTTGTATCGACAATTGTCTTGTCTCCAGTACGGTATATTTGTAAAAATAGCCTAGTTGTAACGTTATACAGAACTTATACGGGCTAGGACTCTTTATATATCGTAGGATACGCCGATGCCGTATGTAGCCTGGACTACCGTATATTTTGAAAATTCATAGCTTTAGCACGATATTATTTTAGAGATAGGCTACTGGAATAATCGGAGATAGGCATTGATACAGTACCTTCGTACATTACTTTGTAATACCATGTTCCGAATCCCAGACAGGAATGTGTTACATTGTAAGCTATGCCGTCAATACCGGATTAATTTTTTCTTTTAGTCGTCTCAACAGCTAGGCTAGTCGCCATCGGTACTTTTATAGTGATAGTTTCAAGATTTTGAGAGATTTATGCCTAGGCTAGTTTTGGTGCTATGCCAGTACTTTCAAAGTCAAAGTATTGACTGCCCACATCTGGAAATATGTTCAGTTAACTGTAGTCTATAGGCCTAGTTTTCTATTGTGCCACACTTTAACTACAAATAAGAATCTGATTTGTTGGACCCTATTGTAAAACGTGTAAAATTTGGTAAAAAAGGACATAAACATTTAGCCAAATTTATTTACATGTACAATTTTACAAAACAAAAGAGATAAAACAAAACCATTCACTAATCACTACTACATACATTACTATGTCAATGACTGACATTTGAAATTAAACAGTAACGAGTCATCCACTTGTCATTATTGATGGCTGAATAGTACAAGTTTGTTAAACTTTTTTCTTATCTTTTTGCAGGTAATTTCTTCATTGTACTCTTTTCCAAGGTGGTAAAGTCGAATTTTGCAGTATGCTTTTGAAACTAACTTTATAAGGTCAAAGATATGGTTGTTGGTGACACTTGTGTCTAACATATGATATTGAAGATTGCAGAATGCTAAGGATAGGTTGATATTAGCCAGAACAGATGTTGCAATACCTTCTGATACTCCTTTTTCTAAACCGACATAACAAATTCAAGGTATATTTGATACTGTATATAATCTTCTATATTTTTTGTAATTATGCAACTAAGCTGTGTTTACATATATATCAGATAAATATAATAATCATCAGATAAATATAAATTATTTTGCTACATTTTACCTTGGGAAAGTTTTCCTCTTGTAGTTTTAAGAAGACGTTGAAACTGTTTTTCAGTTTCCTCGCAAACTACTACTACACTTTCGGAAGGTTTAAATAATTTGCCTTTATCTTTCATTTGCAGGAAGTCAGACACTGGAAAATTGGTTGTTGAACCAAGAGCTTGACTACAGTGACTGCACAAAATTTGCTTATCAACCATTTTGCTAACATAGCCAGCTATATATGAAATGGCAGCTTTTTTGTATTCAGACAAACCAAGAATGTTTGGAATTTCACTGAGGCTATGATCTTCGTCGACTTCTAGATCCCGTCCAAGTAGGTCATATTTTCTTATAATATGAGCACCTGATTCTGTCAGCTGAGGGTTACTAGTTGAAGCACCATTGAATATATGCAAAATTTCAATTGGTAACTTTTGTTCACAGTTACCCACTCCACCTTTGATATCACTTCTTAGAAGTAAGCGCTTATAAGCTGCTGTAAACTGCTGGGTTGTCGGGTTGTTGTTGAAACCTCCTGCTGATCTTATGGCTCCAAAAAACAACTCAAGGTGGTCTTGGCTAAGCTTGTAAGTTAAGATATATCTTAGTGGAGATTGATTTTGCCCAACTAAATCTTCAAACAACCCTTTTATACTTCTTATTGCCATCAAGAATCCCAGAAAGCCTGTTTTCCGTCTTGTTTTAAGCATTTGTACCCCAGCAGTGTCCTTCAACTTGATAATGTAATCAAAAGAAAAATCAAGAAATGGCCTCCAGCTGGACTCATTGCTTCTTTTCAAAGGTGATTTGAATCCTTTAGCACATGGATTTCTGGAATTGCATATATCAAATAAGCGATCAAAAATACGTAAAAACCTAACAGTTGCCGCCGAACTTTGGAACTGTTGTAGTTTCAATGTGTTGCTGCAGTACTCAATGGCATCAGCTACACTTGCACTTATTGCTTGAGCTGCCAAGTTAACCTTCATTTTTTGTTGTTTCCAGTTTATATGGGCCAACTTAAGTTTGTTTGCAAGGCGTAACCCTTCTTCTTTTTGAAGTTTCTGCAGCTGAACCAAGTATTCCCATTTCACTTTCTTTCCTTCAAAATCTACAAGTATGCCACCTTCACCAAAGGTATTGCGTATAAGTTTAAGCATATGGCACACATCTAACAACATATATATTTTGGAATTTTCATCTGCAGGATGGTTAAAATAAGTTTGGAAGTTATCTATGTCTAAAGACAAACCAAGTTCATTCATCATAGCAAGATGACTGGAAGGACCATCACATGTCACAGAAGAAACTACTACTCCTATATCATGGAGCCGCCCAATACAAACATTTACAAGGTTAGCTTTCTCTTTACCAGTCAGACTGTCAGTAAAAAAATAGCCACAAGGAATTTTCCATGAATTGTTTAACGAAACAACCATTAGCACTAAAGCATCTTTTGCAACAGGTGAGGAATCATCTGCTGGCATTTCCACACCAATATCAACAAAACCGCGGAAACGATGGCCATCCCAAGAAACATGCTTCTTAATGGCCATTTCATCCAGCATTAAAGCACAAATTACCTGCTTGTTTTTCTTCTTTTCTTCTTCAACTCTGGCTGAAAGTACTCTGAATGCAGGTTCTGTAAAACCAGGTTCAGCCGACACTTTGGTGTACCATTTTCTAATGGTTGATTGTGCTGGCAAAGCTAAGTTGAAGGTTTTTCTGACATACTCATATGCCTTGGAAGAGTAAAACTGAAGGGTTAGTGCAAATGCCTTCAATTCCGTGGAATACTTGCAACCTTTAGAGGAATGCAGTTGTTTTGCTGCTTTTTTCATGACATGCAATGGCACACCTGTAAATGATGCCTTCAACACTTCTTCACAATTTGAAGATAGGAGTTGATTTTTATACAAACATTGAATTAAAGTTTTCATTGAAACTATTTTCTGTTTAAATCTGCGTGACTTTTGCTAACTGAGTTTTAAATTTTTTCGAATTGCTGCAATTTGTTTTCTTCGTGACTGGATTTTCGTATTCAATTTAGTGGGTGAATTGCTTATGCTGTATGTATGGTCAGACTTTACTTTATCCCAGGAGCTTCTTTCAACAAGGCAATCACTTGTTTTATCTTTACTACCGGAACTGCATTGTGACTGCAAACCAGTTTTCATATTTCGTGTATATGGTTTCTTCCTTTCATGACCAGCCTGCAGTGAATCAATTCAAAGTTATACTGCCAGTATATATATTAGTATATTATATCAGTGTCTGTATACTTGCCAGTATATTATAGCCAATAATTTCCAATAATTATTAAAATAACTGTCTTAATAATAATAAAATAACTTATTAACTGCCAATAATTACTGGAATTTATAACCTTACTTTTTTGAGATGCTGTGGAAATTTCTTAAAACGAGTTGGTACAGCACCATCTTTAAGCCTGTTTCGTTGCCCTGTTCTATCAAAATATTTCTCAAGAAAATGGTCTGAGCAAATTTTTGAGTGTTTGCTGGGAATCCAACAATCTCTACGCATTGCCACAAGCCATTCTTTCTTTCGGTCTGAGTCTGATGGAAATCTATTGTACATATACTTGGTACTATAAATATATGTTTTAATAAAAATATGTTATCGAATGTAGCTGTGACTGTTCGGGTGCACTTTTAGCTGAGGTAAGTTATTGGTTGAACGCCATGCCAATACACAACAGCTGCAATGTTAATGAGATGGTCAGAACTTACAGCTCATTAAATTGAACGACTGGTGCAAAGACACGATTAATTAATAATTCCTGTTGCACAAAAACACCTGCCTGTACTACTACACTATTGCTCTTTGCAACTAACCTGTAGCCTATATACCTGGCATATAAAGGCTGTGGTTACCGCACCGCTGTAGTTGTTTAACATCTGCAGGTTTTAAAGTTTCATATGGGGGCCATTTTGCTGCTTGTGGTCTTGTTTTAGCAAGGTATAACAACATTAGCACCACTCTTTTCGAGGAATTTCCTGTCAATGGGCCACTGAGATATTTAATAAATAGACGACTTTGGAAAAAAATTGATCACTTATCAACTTCTATGTTAGTAGTAAGAGAGTAGTTACTTTTGGCGTGCATTATTGGTGATGGTTATGGTGAAGAATGGAGTTAGTCAGCTTGAAAAGGCACAATACAGCCAATATGCCTCTAAGAAGCATGAAGTTGAATAAGAGATACAGTTAGACTATAGACCGTATACATATAGACATAAGTAGCATATTTAACACCTTAAGCAATGAGAAAAGAGCTTTCAGTTACAGGACTTTATGTCAGTGCCAGTAGGCTAGGCTACGCTACAGTTTACATACAGTACTGGTATTAACGTTAAACCAAGAAAAACATTAGTTGTAGGTAATTATTATTATACACAAAAAATGCTTACGCATGGAAGGTTCTTGGATGACAAATTTTCTTTCTTGTCTCATCATCCGAACTCCCTTCACTGGCACTTCTGTCCATTAACTTATCGCTTACTGTAGCGCAATTAACTCTCTTTTTCCTTTTTCCACAACCGTAAGCACAGCATTGAGTTCCCCTTTTATCCATGTTTTATATAGATTACAAATTGACGAAGAAATCTCACAATTTAACGTTGGACCTAACAGCTTAAAAGCCTTATAAAATCGTGTTCAAAGCCCAGCTTGGGTCCCTTACTGTTCCCGCCAAATCTGTTCAATTGGCTTCATTTTTGGTTGGTCGAAAACTATAAGATGAGCGATCTAGTGTTTTATAGGATATCTATGATTTCCACCCATTTCAATGGGCGGAAAGCAGACGAATCGGGTGGTTGCGCGTGTATGATTAACGTATAAGTGTTACGCCGTATGTGTGAAAACACATTTTATTATAATTGCAATTTTTTCAAATTTCTCCTACGTTAACCAAAATTAATAACACCGGGTGGTTTGTAAATTATATATCTGCCGAGCATATTCCCTTACGCGCCTTATACTTTTGACATAACTTAATGGCGCTCCACCTCTTACCTTATTTATAGGGAAATCCCCTTTTGAATCTGGTGTCTTGCACGTGGGCTTGTGCGTGGTCAGTGATCGGTCTATGAATGTGAATTGGCTTGGATGCCAGATATAGGCTACGGCAAATGGTACTGTTAAGCTTGGTGTCACTAAGTTACGTAGTAGTCAGGGATCTAAAAAAATAGGCTATAATTTGGAAGTACTTCTGACAGTAAATTAATGTATAGCCTAGACATGTGCAGAAATGCACTCAGGCCTAAACATTTGGGCTAAATTTGTGTTGCATGATAGGCTCGCGATCGTCAAGAAGTGAAAAAATTTTCCTAGATTTGAAGACAAATATTATGATAACATAGACTTGCTACTACAGCACTGCTCACTCCCATAGTGGAAATTGTGGCAGTAGTTCAGTGGCACTGCACTATCAAATGTAAGTTTTTTTGTGCATTGGACAGCGTAATTTTCTAAGACTAGTGTGGACCAGTAGGCAACAAAAAGTGTGCACCGGTATGCGCGAGTGTGCAACAAATATTGCTGTTTGGGAATTACTTAGCTTACAAAGTAGCTTTTTTGACCCATTTTATGTACCAGATAGCCTAACGATGTTGTCTAATGTTGCCACAACGCTTTCTTTCTTTACGGGAGTGGCACCCTCATGCCGAACTGCAGCTTCAGCCAGATTTTCCTGTTTTGGGTGCGCCAAACAACCAATAATGAAAAGTGCGGTGTGTAGAAATGGTCAGAAGATGTATGGCGGATTTTTTTATATGAAAATTTTGGACGTTCATATATATTTTTAAGCATACAGATCTTTTAAATAAAATATCTTGATTTAATATCTTTGTTGGTGTAAACCATTTTCACTGCTGGTGTAAATCTTCTGTGGACAAAGTTTGCCAATTCCACTTTGGTTTCTGCAGTCTGGCCCTAATCCACGATTGGCACGAGATTCATCAACGTGCGGTCGTGCACACCAAACTTTGTTTTATTAATGCTAGTTTATAATACACGAACAAAAAGGCACTCCAGATTGAAAAGTTTGCTGTTTTTAGCTGATAAATCCCCTGTGCAACAAGATGAAAAAATGACCTCTATAAATCCAGAAAGAATGCTGCACGTTTTGTGCATAATTTGCAGAGTTTTTCCGCATAACTTTGTTTAAATTAACGCTAAGGTAAAACGTTTTGTGCACGTTGACAAAACTTGTGCGAGCAAGTGCCACACCGACTACTATGAGTAGCACCCTGACTAACTGGTAGCAGCTAACGCTTGCACTGCAGAATACTGTTGTTTTCCGCTAAATCTTGGGTGCGCGAAACAAAAATAACCAGTATGGTGCGCAAAAAGGCTCAGACACAATGAAAGTGCACAATTACACTGTAACTTATTCAGAGTCTGTAAATCAATTTAAAAATGAATGCACAGAAGTGTTGACCAAATCTTTGAAAGTCATTGATTCCGGTCTTCTACTAGAAAGTTTGTATGATGGACGCATAAGTATCATAAGTACACTCGAGTTATGCCGGGAAAGAAAGATTGTGTCAGTGTGGCAAAAAATGCTTACAAGCAAAAATGTTTTATTCTTTGTAACTTAAAAGGACTTTATTTTGAATTTCAAGAACAACATTTAGATATCAAAATTGATTTTTCTAAATTCTAAATTGTTTTACAGATGATCAACCAATTACTTTACTAAATAATGTGAAGCAGTTTTTTTAAAATGGCCGATTTAAATATACTTGTATCCCTAAATCAATATTTTAAAGATGTTATTAATATGGTTCCAGTTGAAGCATACTCCACCAGTAAAGTGGATGGTATTAGCACAGGTAAATTATTTAATTGTTGGATACTGATTAGATTAAGTCGCCAACCTTTAGCGACCTTTACCATAGATCTGGTGTCATAGAATCTATTGTGTGATTGAGATGTTTTTAAGGTATTTGGTGGAGTGAGAAGCAGCATTAGCTGTTATCAGATTGACAGAACTTGATTATTTGGTTATAAAGTATTGCGGTTTCAGATAATAAGCCAGGGAAAGGGTTAATGTTTCACATAAAATGATATCGAACATAGGCTATTAGAAGTTTGTTTAATCAAAACTGTAACTGTTTACTACTTATCCTTTTATTTATAGAAATTTAATCATGATCACGTTACATATTTATTATTGTTTTGTTGAAAAAATTTAGCTTATGTTAGCATTTTAAAAAACATAAATCAACTTACAAATAAGTTTGCACGTACAATAACAGTTCCAATTGCATGTATGTAGTCACTTTTCGCAACTTTTACTTTGAAATTGAGCGAGAATATAACTGTTGCCTACTCAGAAATGTATTTAGCGGAGAGAGGGCATAAGGCCATGGTCTCTTCACATATTTTTTATAACTTCATTTCTTTTTGTTCATCACATTTCCTTATTTGTGACCACGTATCGATAATAATCAAAAAACAGTATAATATATATAGGTGGTTATATGGCATTTAAAAATTGTTCATCACGAATGGAAAGCTATTGTAGACTTATGTATAAACATGAGAATATGTTTCATTTAAATGTGTTCTAACCTAGTTTTTGAGGCATAAAATTTTAAAATTTTTGGGCTACGCACATCTTGGGAAAAGCAGACAAACGCAGAAATTGTAGAACAAGCTTTAAAAACGACTGGCTTCCCCTTCACCGCAATCCTAAAAATATGCCACTGATGCTGGGGTGTATGATTTTTTGAAGGTGAAAATAGGGCCGTCTAGGATAAAAAAGTTCATGAAACACAAGTATATGCTTGGTACTATGACACTTTATCGAACGACACTTAATCGAACCGACAGTTGATCAAACCGACAGTTGATCGAACGACAATTAATCGAACGACAAACTTTGACAATAGCTTCAAGCAAGATTTATGATATCACACTGATGAATTATATTATAGGTGTAACATCTTAAGCCTCGGTGTCATTTTAAGCCTCGGATCTTAATTGCGTGTTTCTCAAACATTGAGACAATAAGCCATTGTGATGTGCGGTCTTTGTAATGGTGTGCATTAACACTAGAACGGCCGGAAAACAAGTTTACCTCCAACAGCCGGTGGTGTCGAAAACGACACCATCCTAAAAAATGTACTTTTTGATTAAATTTATGGAAAATCTCAAAACTAAATACATCCGTAATGAATCTAGCATGTATTTTGCTTGTTCAGTTGAAACAAAAACTAACATAGCTACAGGAAATCAATCTTTTATGACGTTGTCAGATTTGTAAGGAACGAAAAAAAAACAACATTTATGATTTAAAAAAAAAAACGCTATTCTGATGGTAGGTATCTTAACAAAGCGTAAACTATTGTAGATAAATCTGATATGATTCCTACACACAATATGATAAGTCTTTAGAGTTTACAGCAGGACGCATGTTGATCAATTTACGTCGTGCAGTTTTGCATTCTGTAAGCGTCCAGTTGCTGTTACCACACACTTCGCAAGTTGGCCTTCTGCAGTGACTGCAAATTGTAACTGTATTATTTTTGCAACGTTGTCCCGCACATTTCCTTCGCTTTCCAGATGGTCTTTTCTGTGCTGGGTTCACTTCTCTCTGGACCACTTGCTTTCGCTTCACCACGTAATCATCCCTCAACTTCTCCATAAGCTGGAGTACGAAGCTTCGTCGGTTGATTTTGCTACCGGAACTTTTTCTGTAAAGAATCCAGAAATTTAGCGCTGCTATGTCCAGTAGGTTTGTCCAAACAGCCAAAGGCCATCGTCTACTTGCTGCATGGGTTGTGTATTTTCTTGCCATTTGGTCGAAAACGTCCACGCCTACCTTGTTTTGGTTGTACAATTGTATAACCGCAGGTTTCTTTTTTTCTGTTGCACCAGTGCTTGGGCTGTTGTGCATTGTCGATAAAACGTTAACATTTTTCTTTTGTTTGCACTGGTAATTCACAAGCATACAGTTTTTCGGTATATTGCTGAAGAATTGTTAGAAAACTTTTCTTCCTCTCCGTTGGTTATCTCTTTTGGAAGTCCTTTGCTGTTAGGTGGAACCGTTCCCACAATTGTCATATTTCTTTGGTTTAGCAAACCAGCAAGATGCACACTAGTAAAAAAGTTATCTGTAGTGATGTTGTATCCGCTATTTCTATCCAAGTGTCTGGTAAGTCTCATCACAATATCTTCGGCAAGAGGTCTGCCATTTCGCTGATCTTTTTCCAGAGCGCCGAGGTATGGTAAGATTTTACTAACGTATTTGAAGCTCACCTCAGCTAGTACCCAAAACTTCATCCCAAATTAATCGGTTTGTTTGGCATGAAAACAATGAAAGGACGTTCTTCATCGGAAACAACTGCTCATCCACTGTTAAAATCCAATCCGGCCTGTAGTTTCTTATGCAATTAGAGACCAATGCTTCGATAGGCTCACGAATGTGTATAAATTTATCGGCCAACAATCTCTGACTTCGGCAATTTTTGTTATCAAATCTAATATATCTTTTTACTTCTACAAAGTCAGCTCATGACATAGTTTCCCTGAAGATAGGAGGGCCGAACTTTTCACTCTACAAAAAGTCGATAGAGTGGCTGTTACCGTAAATCCCTCTTGCGTGCTATAAGGAAATGAAGGCTTCCAGCTTTTCCATGGGAAAAAGGAAATTGGGCTTAATTCTGGTAGTTTCTCTTATTGTATGTGTTTTTATGGGGATCATGGGCCGTTGAAGGTATAACAGGTTGTAAAAAATTAACCGAAAGTCAAATTTCGGTAAATGTTACTTAGCCATACTCCTTTAAGAAAGTTAGGAAGCTACTGAAAATTTTATACCGCTGCAACTTTATTTGCTAAAAAAAAAAGGACATCAAAATCCAAAAAGTGTCGATTTCGACACCTCGGCCGTTCTAGTGTAAATGAATTGTGATGTATATATCATAAAGTTGACGGTTTATATTTTATATCTATATTTTATATTTATATCATAAAGTTGACGATTTATATTTTATATTTGTATCATAAAGTTGACGATTTCGCATGGCGGGCCGGCCGCCATGAAATCGTCCGGCCCGAAACATATTGACTTTTAACAGTGCATATCGTCAGTTGTTTCGTTAATTGTGGTTCTTTTAACCCTATCCTAACCAGGCTCGCGAGTTTACTAAAAAACTAGGTGTGGCCGACCCCGCACACACATTTTCAATTGTTAATTACTAGAAAACTATACGTCGTAGACTGATCAGATTTTTACAGGTTAGTAGAAAAATCATCTGGCTTCCTGTATACATCATAATTGTAAAACTAAAAAAAGTGAATTTAGTGTAAATTAGGTATTTCTAAAAGTGACACATTTCTAGAAATTCTTCTTGTTACGCCGCGCCCCCGCTGTGCGGAAAACCAGCTGACCGCGAGAAGAGAACGAAAGAGAATAGTTGTCAAGTTATTGGTGCATAAATGAGTAATACGCTTCAATGCGGAGAGAGAGCACAATTATATAAATATCACAATATCTCAAAAATTACAAAATCCAGCTTTATCAAACAAACATGGACAGATAGCTGAACATTTTTATGAAAAGTCACCAAATTTCAATTTTCTACAGCAAACAATGCAACTATACGCCACGTTTTGCTATGACTGTGTGCAGGAGAAGCAAGGCCTAGTTAGAACCTACCCTGAATTTTGGCTTGCAACGAGATCTAGGTTATGACTGCCTACAGTCTTAATTTGAACAAAATCCATGTACTCAGTTTTCTATAACAACTGCCTAAACTTTACAACAAGTTTTTAGCTTAAAATTTTTGGACAAATACTCCAACATACCAAAAGTTTAAACCCACACAAAATTGTTGTATTCCTGTAGTTCTTTTAACAGTCGATTCGATCAACTGTCGGTTTGATCAACTGTCGGTTTGATCAATTGTCGGTTCGATTAATTGTCGGTTCGATCAGCTGTCGTTCGATAAAGTGTCGTTCGATAAAGTGTCGTTCGATTAACTGTCTTTCGATTAACTGTCCCGTCACGATATGCCTTATAAGAATGTCATATCAGCTAATGTGGCCCGCAGGCTGTAGTTAGCCCACCCCTTACCTGGATAAAAGGTTTGTTATTATTTGAGTATGGTATCTCAACAAATTTTATAAATTTTTTTCTTATTAATTTCATGTACCTTCAGAAGAAACACTGACATCTAGTGGTCGCAAAGCTTCAGTAAAGCGTAGGAAATTAAATCCTAACTATCTGAATAGAAATGATGAAAAGCTGGATGAAGATAGCGATGAAGGTACGGTACTTAAAGTTTAATACACTCATCACTTGTTATTTTTTGTATTGTTAATGCAAGCAAAATCTTGTTAACTCTAATTCAAAACTCAATTGAACTTTACTGGTTGTAGTAAGTACCCTTTTATTTTTTAAGTGGATACCTTTGGGCATACTGACTCTGTAAAAATGGGTCTCCATCAAAAAAGTTGGTTGTTCAACTCTGGCAAACAAAGCTTAATCTGCCGACAGATGCTATCAGACAATCCAATGTTTTTAACTTTATGGTTTCATAGAAACTCTGTTTTTCCAACTCCAATTGTGTGGTCACAATTAGGGATGTGCCGCGAGGAAGATTATTCGGGTTCGTGCGAACCCGAATATCATGAAGGTCGTCACGAACGAATCTATTCGTATTAGAACCAAACAATAAAATTTCCTCCAAAAGTTGTCAAGTCTTGCTTCTAAAATGACGTAATCGATAAACAAATCGCTTTCTTTTGAAAAATGGTGTTTAAAAAACGATCGAAAAAGCAAAATCGTCAGGAAAACGACCTTCACTGTAAGTACTGCTGACTCAAGTTTAACATTGTCGGGAAACTAGATCATCATTTTTAACAAAAGTCAGTAAATTTATAAGTAATATTGTATTCGGGTTCGCCATTGTTGGTATTCGTGTTCGCCCGAATCTTCCATAAAGACGATATTCGGCGAATCTATTCGGGTTTGGGTTCGTATCGGCCCATCCCTTGTCACAATTGCCAGAGTCTTTCCCGTGAATACATTTTTATTACTCATGAGTCATGATCTCTTTTATTACTCATTTTGTGAGCATGGTTTGGTCTGGCACAAATCAAGCCTTGAACAATGGCTTATTCAGACATCTGTCATATCAGAAGCTCATTATGTCATGATGTCATGAAGGCCGATCATTAAAAATAACAGTGAGTGCCCAGTGTGCAAACTTACAGCTTAATGTTGGATACCCAAAACAAAATTTGGTTGCCTTGGCACCTAGACAGCTCTTACCCTGCTAGTTTCAACAAATTTAAATTAAAATGCATTTAAACAATTGCGATACTTATGTTGATGTTGTCTGAACCATGTTAACCAAATTTTAAAGTAATATAAGAAAGAGGATATAGTTAAGCACTCTTAAGGTTAACTTTACGTTTTTCGACACCAGCGAAGATTTAGTGTACTGTGAAAATTTCAGCTTGCGAATGAGCTTATGCTTGAGAATGCCCGATACTTATGTTGAATCTCTAACACCATTTTGGTTTACTTTGATTTTTTGGTTCCTGAGCACAAATAACATATTGCAGTGCAAACCACACGGCTGGGCATTGCTCATTTAAAAATAGTGGTGCTCACGCTTTTCGATGATAAATCGAGTGCTGCTTCCAGTGAAGCTCTGGCTTAAATATGTTAATATACCCACACTCTTGAAAAATATGAGCATGCTTGCGCTCATGTAATCTCTGAAAGTGCACTGAGTCTCTTGGTTGAGGATAACAAGGATTCCGATGATTGTTGGCCAGATGCTCCATGACAGTGAGCTTACACATAGTTTTGTGCCCAATGATCGGCTGCCCTATTGCCCAAGGTGGGATTTTAACAGTGCTTGAGTGCCATGACATCCAAAATCTTGGGCATTCAGAGTTAATTTATATGGTTGCTCGCTGGACATTCATTGTTTTTATGATGATTTTCATATTCAGTACTTTACCACGCAATGGGTTAGTCACATTGCCAATGTTTGGATAATGTCATTGTTTTAAGTTTTCTCTCTGCTAGACCATGCTTTGCTCAAGGCATAAAGAAAAGGGATTAATTTAACATCTTTAGAGGAAACTGCACCAGTTGACCATTGAAGATTTAAGGACTTTCATGCAACTTTAGATGCATATAAAAAATGCTCTTTTTTCTGTCTGCAAGATAAAACTAAGTTGAAGTTTCACATCAGCTGCATGCAAATATGTCCCAGTTAGACAGAAAATTGTGATAATGGTCCAAATGGTATCTAACTTTATTCTAGCAAGTGCTAGCCTTATGAATGTTTAGAGTTTAAAGAACGCAATACAAAAGATAAAATTATGTACAGTCAGACCCTGTTAATCTCAACCCCGGAGAACTAAAATCCTCGCTATTCAATGTAAAATTGTTAGGAACCGATTTCTTTTCTTGTATTTTACGTCTTTACCCATAAACCTCACTGTACAATTCCAACATGACAATTTACCTTGTAACAACTATGCTGATCCAATAATAAAAAAACGCTTATTTAGATTGCGACAAGTGTTGAATATTTGTGCCCTCAGTTGCATGCATCAAAAGTGTACTTCACGTCACCGTTCTTTTCTGCTTTTTTTCTTCAATTCGTTGATTATATTTGGGAATCCTGTAATTTATTGCAGGAAATGTTAGAACTGGAACTAATTGTGTGATGTGTAAAGGACAGTGTTTCATTTCTTTACTTTTGACATCAGCTTCTTTAAATCGGAAATTTCATGTCATCCCATCCCAATTAGTTTTTGATTAAGACGAGCTCTGCTTCCGCTCGTAGTGCTCTGTAAAGAGCTACTTTGTAATATTATTATGAATTCGCTAATCCGAATACTTCTTTGAGTTAAGCTATAAAAAGAAAATAATGAAATAAGCAGAACCTTACTCCTATAGGTTTTGGTTTGTTGCACAGAGTGTTAGTTGTTATCTGTTGACTATAAATCTTTGTGGTCTCCAAAAGAGAAATTTATATCATTGTAATAAAAGACAAGCTTTTTTCAAACAGGAATCACTAGGAAATTAGGAGTCACTAAAAAATTTAAACGATATTGTTTTTGGACTATGGTATTTATTATTGGCATCAGTGATGCTTTGCCCAAGTACAAAAGGCGGGTTTTTAACCACCTGCTGAATGTTTTGCTAAGATGCTCTGGGGTGGCACACTTTGCTTCGGATATTTGCGCATAGTAGAAATATTTTATTTTACTAGACAGAAGGATTGCCAAAAGTGGCTGATTTTACCCCAACTATCGAGTAAATTTAGCTACAAATCAGACGTTTTGGGTCAAACAGGGATTGGGCACATATATCATATGAATATGCATAGCCTGGTTATCACATGTCAACTATATCTACTGCTAATTTGGTAGGCCTATGGTAAGGTGATCTTCGACCCTTGGACTGAAGAAAGTCTTTGCACGACTTAAACCCAGCGATGATTCCTCATCGCTCGATCCCCGGTTACTGAACTAGCTTTTGTGCAAGTTCCAATTGCCACACATTTTTTTTTAGAATTTTTTTGTAGTATGGTATTGTCCAAATTTAGAACTGTCCACCAGATCCTCTCAATTTTATGTAAATACATTTAATGTAAGTTCCATAGATTTAAAGTTTATGTCATGTTATGTTTAATGCAAGAATTGTTTTTATTTTCACAGATAAGTTAAGTAAGAAAGCAGAATCTTCATTTCAAAGCAATAATGTGAGCAATTCTATCACTGAACTTCAAGAAAGGTAATTTCATATCAGTATTACTGCTTTGGCTTACAAAATGATGTTAATAAAAAGAGGAAACTTCAAACAGAATATGTGGACTTGCATTTGCTTTTCCTAAAATTTTGATTGCATGCATTTTGGTAACATTGTTTACAGATTAAAAGTGAAAATTGCTGACATTAAAAAAAATCGCCAAGCTAAAGGTGACGATTCTGGTTCACCTGCTCAGTTAACTAAAAGAAGGAAAAAACAACAGCCAAAAGAAAAGAAAGCATTTAAGGTATGGATAAATTCTGAAAATATCTGCATTTTTTATTCATCACTTAATGCTTGCTTTGTAATTGATGATAATAATCAAAGGTAGTTTTTTTGATTTATGTTGTTACATTTTATGTTTGTTGATTTATTTATGTTGTTATGTTCCTTATGAGGTTACACTTTTGTTAAAGTCCGGTGCATTTTACTAGTTTGGCAGCATGTCAGTAACAAATTGAGCTAGGATAGAGTGTCAAACATTGTGTTCACCAGGTCAATCAAGTACCAAGATGTCGCCCAACTTGTAAAATGCATCTCTGCGAAAACTTTAACAAACGAATGTAACCTCGGAATATTGTCACTAATCGAAAGGTTTCAAATGTTTTCATTTTGCTTACCCCAAAATATCACCCAGGGAAAACCCAGGCTATTTTAAATCTAAAAATAGTGAAAAAATGAAGTATACTAATTGCTTTCAGTTGACCACACTGTGAGATATCAGCATTACCTCTTTCGCATTTTAGCACTGGATCTGAATATGAGTGCCATCTTACGTTGTAGCTCTATCTCTTAATATTATTTTTTTACGTTTTATGTTGAATTAGACGATAGTTAGGGTTTTGAAGACTTTTGTTTAAGGTTACATTTTATTAAAGGTTAATACTCGTTGTACTAGCCATTAGACATTTGCAGTAAACACATTTGGAAAAATTTATTTTGTTAAAAAACTCTCTTCCTTTGGGATAATATTTCATAACTTTTAGCATTTCTTTTAACTTTGCAAAATCTCCTGTGAGGCTTCTGCTATGGATCAAACTTTGTTGATTGTGTGGCCATGCCTACTTGAATTTGTCTGAATTTGTTTATTCCTGCCACCAGAACCATATCATCATTTACAATATAAACCGTTTTGTTTTTTTATGTTTAAAAATAATTGTTTATGTTTATTGTTTGCTTTTTTATAGAAAATGAATGGAAAATTTGCGGGACATGTTGTTGAAAGATCAAAAACAGAAACTGACAGTCCTGCTTCTTTCAACAAACAACAGAGGTCTGACAATATTATCAACAGGGATGGAAAAGTGGTGTACAGCAAATTCGATTTTGGAAGAATGGTTGGCTGCGTGGATAAAACTGAAGCAACGCCAAAATATTTAAAGAAACATTTGTCAGGCAGCAAAAATTACAAAGTACTGTTGAACAAAGCTGTGAAAGACAAACAAAAAATAGAAGAACTGAAGGCAACCAACCCAGAAAAAGCGTTGCATCTGGTTAATAAAGTTTCATGGGAAAAAGCTGCAGCCAAAGCTGAAGGAATAAAACTCAAGGATGACCCTGAGCTGCTGAAAAAGACGTTAAAGCGGAAACAATCAATTAAGCGACAGAGTGCTAAAAAGTGGAAAGAAAGAGTGAACAAAATGGAAGAAAACATGAAAAAGCAACAGGACAAACGAAATAAAAACATTGACATGAAAAAGGCACATAAAAAAGAATTCAAAAAGAAAAAACGGAAACTTACTCCCGGGTTTTAAATCCTAAATGAAAATGTGCACTTACATTTTTAAAAAGAACTAAGCATGGCTCCTAGAAAATGGAAGATTGTTTTTAGTGAAATGCCTGCAAAAACTGCGCTATGGTTCTGTATCCATGTAAATGTAATTTTTTGGGGTATAGAATTCTTTGCTGATGTATTCTACTAAAACAATGTCAGTCAAAGTTTTATTGCAGTTTTCCTCATAAAGTGTATTTGTGGGTAATTTTGTAATGGTGGGTGTGTGCATTGCCAACACATTTAACTTATGTTCCCATTTGTACTCTTGAAATGTATGCAAGATGCAATTGAAAAAAGATCCCAACATTACATAGATTTTAGGTGCTATGACCTAAACAAAGATAGATGAAATCTTAATCGAAAAATTACATAAATCCATACCGTGCAATTAAAAACACATCTGTACAGCTGACGCAATTTAGTGAATTTTAATTAATAGGCTACTAATTTAAAACTAGTCCCAACTTAAAATTATCCACACACACGAGAACTACGAACAAATTCTTATTACTACGATTATACGTCGTATGTAGTGAGGTTATTCCTTTGTAGATATGTTTACGTAGTCCGCCGAGAACAAAGAATGCGGAGTAGAACTTGGTGAGGAACGATAAGTTGCAGGGTTTGACATAACTGCTGTATACAGTATATGTATCTCAAAAGTCGATACATAAGAATATCTTTGGATTGTACGATATTTCTTCGAGATATATACGGAGGCGTTTGCGTCAAAAATCAGTATTTCTAGGACAAAGTTAGACTCATTCCTAGATCTTGAAGACTGTTAAAAGTTAAACCATTCAGAAGGCATTATCATAGGTGTCATACTTTTAGCATGGGAATTACTTTCACTGTTGACATGTTTAGAAATGGCAAGTCGCATGGAAGTAAAATAACTTAGGTTTTATATAAAGTTAAGATTGTCAATGCATTTTTGTTTTAAAACTAATATAGAGGGCATAGAATTAAGATAAAGTTAAGTAAATTCGCATTGTTTATCTTCAGTTTAATTTATGTCAATTGATAAAAAATTTTTAAAAATTAACGTAAATTCGAAATAGTTTGTATGAAACCAAATAACGTTTACAAAAATTAAATAAAACTTTAAAAATTCAAATAGGGTCTACCTGTATCAACTTGTAAATTCAAGCAAATTGGAACTAGTTGTATATTTATAACAATAAATAGTTTATGTAAACTATGCTTGCAATAATAAATAATCGGTTTGGCCTAACTTTTTGGGTTTAATTTGTGTCGGATTTCTGGCCGAATAAGGGGCTTTGTAAATCGGCCTCTGCTAGAATTATTGATACATACAAGTTTTGATTAATTGGCTGCCATTTAATTCAATCAGTGTTTTACGGAAATATCGAGAATTTATACGTAATGGCAATTTTAGTAGAGGCTGTTTTTAAACCCATTACCTGGCAATGGTTTTACTATACGTAAAGGAAACAACTTAGAAAATAGCTCTTTTTTCAGACCCGTATACCCATTTTTACCAGAATATGTATTAAACACACCGTTGGGCTATCGAAAACACGACAAATATGTGTGCAGACAGCAAAAGTGTTTATTAAAACACTCTATACACAATGATCTTTTTACAAAAATATAAGTTACAAGCTATGGTAAACTATATATGCTATTCGATCAATATCACGGTACAGTATAGCCTATTACTATATAGTATCCCATGGTACATAGCCTACATTGGGAAACATGGCGGAATTTACATTGGCAAAACTTTTAGCTTGGTTCAGTATTATTACTGAATCACTTCATACTGATGATCTCTTTCACGAATTGATCTCCTCATGCGCTCGCGGTATTTACTTTTGAAAAATCCAAGCTGTAAACACAGGGTTACAGGTAGATTGTTAAAACTATAGGTTTCAAAGAAAAATTCCTATCCAAAATGACAACTTTAAAATTGGTTACATTTTACTGTAAGCTATATATAGTGTAAGTTACTTCATTTGCTGTACAACATCTTTGTATAACTTAATTCTGAATTGGATTGAAGAGTATAAGATTCAATAGGCCTACATAGGCTATTCGGGGCAGAACGGGCGTGTTTCTTTTTAAATTTTATTGTAAAAGCAACTTACTTTCCACATCACCAGCACTGCAATACTGAGTAGAGCAACACCAGCAAGAATTCCACCAATTATCGCACCGATGTTTACATAATTAGGATTAGGTTTTTGGATCGGAGGGACGTGAAGAGATACCGTTGTTTCAGCCTAATTTAATTATTGAAAGTTTTGGTCGAATCAATTTTCGTTTTATATATTAAGTTATTAGGCCCTATTTCTTGTACAGTATAGTTGGCTATTTACGGATAAATTCCCTAATTAGCTTTTGGATTGCCAATCACCTTGTTACTGAAAAAAGCTGCTTGTGGATGCAGCGGAAGATCAGTTGCATCGAAAGTCACCTCACTGAACATCTTGACAGGACCAGAATACTGCTCAGGAGGCTTAATAAAATTGCGTTTAAAATGTTAGTTATAGTCAGGGTTGCCATACCGTCCTTATTTCTAAGATTTGTCATTATTTTCACTTTCGTCCTTATTTTTAGGGCGGAGGTGGACACTTTTGTCGTTATTTTGGGCATTTTGTCACCTTTACGATACCATTTTGTACCAAAGAGATACCAAAATTATGAACATGCAGATAGTGTCTTGTTTTTTTTTTTTAGGAACATTGGTTGCTTTCTCTTGTTGTACACTGTTTAAGGTGGTATTCCTCGTTCATTTTCTAGTCGTTCTTATTTTTGAGTTGAGACTGATGGCAACCCTGGTTATACTTGTACAAGCTCAGTGTTCTAAAAACGGATCGATTTTGATAGGTAAAAAATTTTGTTGAAACTTTGAATGTTGGTTGAAAAAGTTGCATCCTTGCAATTGCAGTAGAATAGTATGGGGCATTAATAACTGTGGTTATTTCACTTCCTCATTCAGTTTTTAGAAAGTGGCATTTTAACGACAGTATAGTTCTCGTATAGCCTATAGGTTACTGTTAAAAACAGACAGCTATATAAATCAGAAACAAAGATATGCAGAAGTTTGAAATTTGTTAGTCTGAGTTATAGCCTATACTAGGGTTAAACTGGAATGAAGGGACGCATTAAAAAGCAGATTTGCATCAGGTTTAGTTTAGCACTTAGGCTAATCAATTTCAAAATATAATTATGGATTAATAGGAAAATCACATTAAATATACAATATCATAATTGAGACATTCAAATAGCGGTATCCTCTAGTTTTGATGTTATAGAAAACAATTAAATGTCACCTGATAAAACGTAGGCAGCCAAACTTTTAGAGAAGCGTCGACAGTTATTGTAACAAAAGGATTCAAATCAATTACTTCACATGTAATCGAATCACAAGCTGTGTCCTCGCATGTCTAAAAGGAAGTTGTACTTTGTACCTGTTTTTTCGAGTTTGTCATATTCTTTTTTTAATGCAGACCTAATGTTATATAACTCACCGGCCTCGGATTGTCAAGGTTGACTTCGGGAACAACGACCGGAAAATTTACTGCTTCTGTATCATTTCTTAGCGGCAAGTTATAGACATTGATCTTGTTTCTCGTGTAACATTGACATTTTTCAGAAGGCTGTTACCAAGTAGAACAAGGTATACTATAGTAGGCTATGGTAGGAAGTGCTTTCAAACAAAACATGTTATAAGAGCTACAGTTTTGTGGAATGTTTGGTGACTACGATTAAAATCGCGAAGGCTTACTTTGCAGTAAACTAATTGAAGACTAGATCTATGAAAATTTTGACAAAATTGTATTGAATTGCGCAGTACGTTTTTGAAAGTGTAAGGAACCCCTCATGCAATATTTTATGCCAAATGTAATGAATTTTCCAGAATTTTTATACAGGCTGTAATTTTTTAATTTACTTTGCAATTATTTTTCGCCACCTTCATATAGGCTACTTACAAAACAACCGAAATCATAAAGATAGAAAAGCGGGTGGCCTTGTTTGGTTGCTTTGGGCCAGCTAAATGTCATCGTTAAATCCGGTACGCGAAGTGGACCAACGCTGTAAACCTTATTACAAAACAAGAAATTAATATATCACTAAGCATGGAGATGTTTTTAAGAAACAGGATCTGTCATATGCGCTGGTGTAGATTGTGATAATTTAAATGTACTTAATCGTACTGTCCTTTATAGTTTATACCAAAGGGTTCTTGTTATACAAGGTACAGGATATATATAATTAATACAATAATACTTACGGTATGTATATGTTTTATGTTTGTAGATTCTCCGCCCAAAGATGCATCATTTAAACTGTTGATAGAATTTCCAATGGCTACAGGTGGATAAAACACTGCAGTCGGATCAGAAGAGCTAACAACATGTAATTTATTCAAGTTTTCTTACAAAGTTTTCTTCACAACTGCCAGCTTTGTTGGCTTAGATGCCAGATGGTGAGCTGCATTTACGCTTACCTGGTTATAGAAAGCGATGCGTCGTATAACACAGGCCGATTAAATTGAAATATGTTGTTTTCTAAGTTTTCATCATAAGCAATCTGAGAATCCCCAGCGCTGAATTGAGAAAATTCAGTGAGCGGTATATTTAATGACCAATATATAATTTATTTCCAACTTTTAAACATTAGGTTTGTTTCAAGGTATTTTTTAGCAACATTCGATGCCAGGGCCTCAAGATATACCATAACTGCAAGATAATATGGCTATTTTAGTTCGCTATAACCTATACTGTATGCTCATGTAACAAACAATATCCATTTAACAATATCCAGACGGACAATAAAAGTCTTATATATTACTAGGCTATATTCCGGAACGCTGTTAGTTGTTATTATTTAATTCTCATACAATAATAACTTAATGCAAAGCAGTTATGGCCTTATGTGTGTTCGTTTAGTGTTTTGTTTAAACGTTGATAAATCTTACGAGTAGCATACTTGGAATATAAAACGCCGGCAATAGAAATTTCAGGAGATCTTGCTGTGCTAGTTAATGATGCTAAGTCGAATTCAAGAGTGAAATTACACTGAAAAATAAGCAAAAATCACAGAAATTAATAACCAATTTTAAATTAGATCAATTTAAGTATTTTTTGTAAATAGATTAAAAGAACCTTTCGGTTTATTACTTTAGATTTAGAAAATTTAATTGATCGCCAACTTGCGACATTTAATCTCTACTTACCGTATTTCCCGAAGGCATTAGGTCATTTAATATGGCAGTCGTACCCGCGTATCTCAGCACTGTGACGGTAGGCGTCGAATCTTCCTCCGAAACGGTCACGCATGATCCAGTTACCTTCAATACAATTTATGTATAATAAGCATACATGCATAGTAGTAGCATAGCCATGTATGTTATAGTTAGAATATAGACTATAGAGAATAAACCAGATATGATTAAAGAAAAAGGCACTCTTCTATAGACCGAAAAGAAAAGCAGAAAATACAAGCAAAGTCCATGTATTTCGTTGGTATTTACTACGTAAGTAGCCTGATTTGACATTTTGGTTATACCACTGGTGAAGTTTGTTTGGTAGGCTGCTGAACCGAACATATTAGGCCTATTTTTGGTATGTACAGTAGATGAAGTGGAAAAACTTATACCTAATTTTGTTGTTAGTCATTAACAAATTTATAACAAAAATTAATTACAATTTGATTACCCGACTCAAAGATAATGCTCCTGAAGTGATATTGATTTTGGTAAAGTAAGAGTTATGCGGTCCTTGATTTGTTATCTTTACGGAAACAGACAACAAACCCGGTGCTGGTCTAAGCACATAGGGCGTTCCACTTTCCGGTAATCTACAACATAGTATTCACGTTGGTACATTCATCTTAGTTTTTTTAATGGCTGCTGCTATCCTTTCCAGCAGTAAAACAAGTTTACAAAAGTATGCCATAATACCAGAATGTTGTAGCTAAGTGTATAAAGTACCAGCCAGAAATTAAAAGAAATAAATATAAATACATATATTTGGATGAGTGGTACGAGCCCGGTTTAAACTTACGAAAATGAAGCTTCTACGGTTAAGTCGTGTTCGCAGCGTCCATTCAGTCCAGAGCATCCGGTGAGAAAATTCCAGTTTGCAGATTTGAAATGTGACGCGATGGGATCAAGCACATGAGATAAAAGTGCAGTAGTAGAAGCTTTGTTGAGTTCATAAGAAAGCTGAACATTTGGAGTTACATCAAAAGCTCCTCCAGCCGCAAGTGAGCCAAGAGTATCAATCTAAGCAAGAAGATAAAATAATATAGATTGATAAAGTAATATAATTAAAATAATGTAAAATAATATACCAGTAACACTTGTAAACCCATACAACTCTAATAATAGTTTAACTAACTCTGTAAATCGCAAACAACGGGCATTGAAAATGTATAAGTTATATAATATATACTATTGTGTTTCCAAGAATTTGGTTATGATATTGTTATAAATAATGCCGAAGGTGACACACTTACATTAAGTTCAGCAGAATAAGTTAAGCATGTTTGATCGAAAGAGACTGAAAGCATGTCCTGTCTTGAGTAGCTCGTTTCCCGAAAAAATGTAAACCGTTTCAAAGTCGGGTCTGAGAAAACCGAATCGAGATCCAAGTATACGTCCACATCTGTTCAAGGGTAAAAAGGTAATGCATATATCATTAAGCTTATAATCACCTTTAACCAACCGAAGTGCTTTTATCAATCCTATCAAATTACTATAAAAGGTTTAAAAAAATACCTGAAATGTCATCTTAAACGATAAAGTTAACTTCACTGATAGATACAAAAGCCAAAAACGCCTTACCAAATCTTCCCGTTGTTCCCCCTGATCGTCGAAAACCTCTTATGCAATACTGGAATGAGATGCAAGCTTGATTTCGGTTGATAACACAAGATTCGACGTCAATAACCGGTAAGCCCAAAATAGTAAGTGCGACTTCAATGTCGACAACAGGTCGAGTTCGTAGTATTATAACAGTGTCACTGGATGGCGCTCCTATTGCCGTGTCTGTATATCCATTTCCATCAACGTCGGTATTTGCAATACTAGCACCAAAATGATGCAACGAAGATGCAATAGATGATCCAAGAATTCTCTGAAATTAAATGTAACTTGCACATAAACATGAAAACGAATTTTATAATTGGTCTATTGCGATAATTTTAAACTTTTCCTTCTCATTTTTCACCTGTGCAGCTTTTCGTCAGTGAAATTACTTGTATCAAGTACATACAAAAACCTGATTGTTTGTGAAGTTCTAAGCATAATCATGTTAAGCATAATAGACAGCCATGATTATTCAAACGCGCACTAATAGGTATCTCTATTTATTAAAATACACAAATCTGTCAGCCAATTATTTTACATCTTTTTCGGTTGCGATTTTTAATAATTTTACTTTTTTTGCATTGATAATAATTAATTTGAGCATATGTTAGTATAGGTTAAAGGCATGCATAACTTGAGCCTCATAATAACAAACTGTTAAGCATAACGCGATCTTTATTTCCAAATTTCAAAAGCTCATAAAAAACTCAAACATGTGAACATATACTTGTATGAGCACTCATTCAAGGTTAACTGCCACTTATCGCCGTAAAATTTACATACATTTTGTTTAGGTATCAAATTTAAGTTTAGATATTCAGACCTGCAGCACATTTACCTGCTTGTTAGTTTCACTTAGCCCCTTTTCCGAGCCTAGGTAAAGGTATACTGCGCCACTGCCACCTGTCGCCAGCTCTTCCAGTGGAGCACCCACAATAACATCTTCATATCCATTCAAGTCGATATCACCCGCTCTAACTACAGACATGCCGAATCGTGCTTCGTTTGCGTTTGAGCCTCGCAAAACTACGGGATTTCTTCCCAACTGCAAAATATAGTTATAAATTAAATCATCTATGCCAGACTTTTCAGCGACAATTTGCATAGTGACTGGGACAAGTTTGTATATTTGCTATATAAGAATGATGGCTGATATTTTTTTAAAACTAATGTATTTTTACTTTTTTATTTACTGATTTTAACATAGGAAAGCAGACATTACTTCAAATCCTGGATTGGTAGGATCGTTTAGGAAGACAAACACTCTTCCTTGGTCGTATCCTGTAGCATCTGAATAAAGAGGAGCTGATACGAGCAAATCATCGAATGAATCTTTGTTCAGGTCTATGCTGCAAAGTGAATGACCAAAATATGCTCCGAGTTGCCACAATTCATGCGATGCGGGATGCAAAGGAGAAAGTGGTGATCGAACTCCAAAAGCATCCTTTGCGTAAATGACAACCTGTTAAAATAAATCGCCACATATATATTTGATTCCTGCCAGTAGATTTTTCATGATTTTATACTTTGTGAGAATGTTATATGCATTCCATTGAAACAACGGGAATCTACTTTCTTGGGGTCAAAAGTTCACTTACGCACGCCCATATACAGATTTGAGCATCGATAAATAATGATAATATCATAACGTCTTTCTATTCAGACCTTCATATGGGCGTGCTTATAAAGTGGGCCCTTCATACAAAGTTTGTTTAAAGCAACAACCTTTAAATAGTAAATTTAGTTTAGTTTGTAACGTCATTTATAGTAAAGACAAAAACGTACAACTCCTTTTAACTGATAACGTGGAGATCCGGTCGCTACATATTCTGTGGACCCGCCAAAGAATTTACCACTTGTCACCGAGTAACCTTAAATCACAGAATTAAAAAAGTTTTGATGGTTGAACTGACGAACTGAAAATTTAAAACTATAAGACATCATATCAGATAACTTTAACAGTGTGTTATTATTACACGAAATAAGTGTTCATACCGACATAGTGTAGGCTGTAAAAGCCTAAGATAAGGGTCAGTTGTGATTGCATATTACACAGTGCTGGAGAATATAAATATAGTCTATGTATTTAGCCTATTTAGTTATGAGTCGAGTTGCAAGTATACTCTGTAAACATAGAAGTTTGCTCACCTAAATACGCTTCTTTCAGACCAGAAGATATATTAAGCTGGAATAGGTTTTCTAAATCGTTATCATTAAGATTTTCCACAAATTGCAAATTGTCGTTGTTGGAACGATAATGAAAAACAGATCCTGCTCTGTCGTAGGCGCCAACAGCTCCAATATACAAATTACCCGCCTAATAAAACCAAACGTTAAAGTTGGTTAAACGTTCGTGGTTGCTTTGTAGGGTAAATCAGGGATGTCCAACCTGCGGCCGGCGGGCCACAGTGCGGCCCGCCTGAGATTTTTGTGCGGCCCGCTAGTCATTTTCACTCCAAAAAATGTATTTTATGTACCCTTTTTTCTTGAAATGTAATTGGTTCTGCGGCCCATTGAATTATTTCTAGTGACAATGCGGCCCACTATAATAAAAGGTTAGACATCCCTGGGCTAAATCATTGATTAATATCATTTCGCTGAACGTAACATTGCAATATATGACCTATGTGCGATCGTGAAAGGAAGAATTTACTCTAAGTGAGGGGCAAGTCCGAAAAAAATAGCCTTAAATCAGTAAAGTTAGTATTTATCCCAGAAAAAAACATTTTTAACAATGTAACATCGTAAAACAGTTATTACCGAAATTTATCGCACATTTGTTGCTAATGATGACGAAGAAGGCGGTAATTATAACGTCACAACGGCAGGCTAATTTATGCGTTTTGGAAGGAATACGACTCCATACGAGACGGTCGGAATTTTCTTCCTGCTGTAGCCTCACGCTGAAGTTGTGGGAAGTGGCTAATGAGGTGACTTAATATCGAAGAGACAGTCTTTCGGTCTAACGTTTGGCAGTTAAAACGGGATATCCGGCACCTTTGGGAAATCAAAGTTACACCAGCATAAAAACATCTGTGTCTTTACGGCAATTTCCGGTATCGGACTGGGCTATAGCGCCAACAGCCAAAACTGAGCTGACCACGGCTACGCACCAGTACCGTTAACATATGCCCTTACCTATTTCTTATGGTCCACAGGCAACGTTCTAATCATGTTTCATCCTAACACCTCAGCCATGCACATTGTTTTTACATGATGACGTTATAATGGCCGCCACATCCGTCACAATAAATATGAAATTGTTGTTTTTATGACACATTTTTGACCATAACTTAACCTCAAAATGTTATTGAAATATTTTTTTACCGACACTGTTACCGACTACTATTTTTTGATTTAAAGTCAACTTTTTTTGGGCTTCCCCCATACTGGATTAACTGCATACAAGATCCGATGATCTCCGAATTATACGGATAATCTTTTTATAAAAATAAATTATTTTGCGGTTAAATTAATTACGTAATATGTAAACTTTGCTTAACTGCTATATTTTGGAATTATAATGCCAGTAATTAATGCCTTATTAAGTTATAGTTAAAGGTAGTACTTTCCAAGAAAGATTCAATGTCCTATTGCAGGTGTGTAATAAATCCAATCGCATATAAAACACAATACCTGTATAACAGCTTACCTCAGAAAAATGGCCTGACATGCCCATCTGGGCTGCAGTTAGCTCAGTTGTTGTATTGGATATTTGTCCTACATAGTGTGCAGCAACAAGAAAATGATATTAAACGTAATCTACTAATAGGAATAAAATAGATTGCAATATTAAGTATCTAAAGTTAAATCGCACAATCAGTGATGTTAGAAGCTGTTGCTCACAAATATATAAATCTTATACCTTCTAGAGATTGCTGGGCCGAATCAGTGATAACTCCTTGTAATCCACTTAAAATAGAATCAAGATCACCGAAGCCGTTTGCTCGAAAAACGCGGTCATTGCTTCCAGCAATTTCCATCAGTTCGCCTTCATCTATATCGCTATCACTCCCAACACCAACGGCGGCCATCAATATACCGGCATCTCTATATGCAAATTTTATCGTCATTATTTAAAAATATTATGCTCCTGATTATCGCGTCCTCTGACGATGCACTGTAGCCTTTAAAATTATAACGATTAAGCATCAATGATATTGACCAAGGTGTGAACAAGAGTGCATGACCAAACGCTGGAAAAATGATAGTTTGCGTGGAAATTTTGAATGTTTTTAACTAAAAGAATAAAAACATCCTAAACAATGAAAAGATATGTTATAAATTTTTATGTCACACAAAACACTGCTCACATAGAAACATTACAAGTTACGCCTTGAACCAAAAAAGTCAAAGCTTGTTAAGTAATACCTAGCAGTGCCGACAGCTATCGAAAGGTCTCGAGGAGCACTGGCTTTGCCATCAGTTATAACAATCATGAGCTGTGGAACGTTGCTTCTCCCTGCTCCATTGAATTGGCCTATTGCTCTGTTGATTCCAAGGTCTGTCCTGGTTATACCTCTGGAATACCTGATAGCACTCATTTCGTCTGCAATGAAAAACGTGTAACTATTAAAATTTAGTGTTTACTAAATTAACTAGTTACAAAGCTTTTCAAGCTGCGTTTTTAGTCAAATATGTTTATTTCAAACTTTAAGAAAAAGCGATAATTTTAAGATTTCGACAATTTTCATGCTTTTTATCTTAATGACGTATTTTTGTCAAACACAATTGTTAACGAACCCGACTAATGCTGTGATCCAAGAATATTTATATTAACTACAGTAATGCCGATAAAGGCGCAAAGAATAAAATAGTAAATTTTTCTACATGTAACTATATCCGAAACTACCGCAGTACATACTTCTCAAAACTGCAAAACTTCTTGATGCAAGAGAAATTTCAAGAGTACTGAAGTCGCTAAACGTGATAAGACCAACATGGACACGACCATCATTGATGTCATCCCTACCATAAATTAAATTAAATATTTGTTTCCATCTTCGAAAGCTTGGAATATAGCAAGTTTGCATAAATGCAAGAAATACCATTTTTAAGTACACTCTTTCGGCTTTTATGTTATTTTACTTTGCTCGGTATACCGACGTGAAATCGTATAAGTTACTTCTTTACGTATTCATTACTTATTTGCTAAATAAAGTGGGCTATATAACGGGTATACTTTTTTGATTCAATTACGATTACAGCTTCATGAACATTTACTACTTATTCTTTTGTGGGAAAGGCCATTATTGTGGTCACGTGTTTTAATTTGAGAATTTGGCAAAACCGTTTATTCAGCCATTGTTTGAATGTGTAGCAACAAGAAATTTAAGAAGTAGCAGGTAAAAAAAATAAATAAGAACTTTGGTTGTTTGTTCATATATGTTGTTTGTATATTTGTGCAAGTATTCTTAATTATCTTTTATTGCTATATGTCTTATTTTCATATAGGTTTTTATGGGTTTCTGTTTTTTTGGATCGCGCTAACCAGCTAACATCTCACGCATCAATATATATTTAATTATCTTGCAAGTTTTAAACATTTAATGTTTTTGAAATTTTTTTCGTTCATTGATTGTTTTACGCAATGCTTTTATTTTACTCATAGCAGGGTACCTTTCTGTTTCAGTGTACCATTGTGCATGTTAGACTAAACCTATGTCCATCTTTGAAAACCCATCATAAACCTTGAGTGCTTATATTTTTTGAGATATTCTACATTAGATGTAGCCTATATACTTACACAAAGCCCAATAAGACGTTCTCTATCCAGGTAAGACCGCTGTTGAAATTGCTAGTGCCCACACTGCCAGATTCGTCGACAACAAATATGATGTCTATGACTAATTCACCGTTTCCCGTTGGACAATCTGTAATTATCATTACGTTTCAACACTTACATGACATAGATATTTGGCAGTACTTTTCAATGGTTTTTAAAGTTTTCGCTTACTGCTACATCACTGACTCAAACAACAAAATGTGTTGAAAAGATAAGCAACTTTACGTCAGCGTTTGCCCACTTGTACCACAAGTGTTTTAAAATATGCAGAACGAGAATCAGTTTACCGGTAGGCGCCGGAGAAGGCAGCAGAAAACGATCCCCATTTTCATAATATTCATAACAAACACCAATCACTCTCTGGTCGACATTCGAATTTGGGCAAGAAAAATAGTACTGTGGTCCACAAAGCTAAAAATATGTAAATTATTGCAATCGAGTTTAAATCAAATCTTCAGTGAGAATAATCTACAGACTATAGCTTTGTAGGATACTTGTAATAAATTCAGTTCTTGATATCTTCACTATATACATGATAAAAGTGCATTTATTATCAATTTACTGTGCAACCAACAAAATGCAATAATGTCATATATTCCGTCACCGACAACGACAAGATCGAAATACACCTACCACAGCATTTAAACTTGTTCGTTGTTTTGACAGCGTCATGCCAATCGCACCGCTAGTCTCACCTAAATCAAAGTTTTCTGTTACACAAAAAACCTGAAGTCAAACTGAGGCTAAACATTACTTGCTAACTTTACTAAACAAAGGCCTTTTGCAAAACCAATATATATTACGAGTTAATCTCAAAAACATTTCCAAAAGCGTTGTTTCAATAGTCGTAATGTTTGGATTAAGTATTCTGTCTTTATCTGTCAATACCGGTTGTTTTTTCTATATATTTATGCGAATGTTACACATAGACAAAAAATTTTGATATTGAATAACTGTTGGTTTATTTCAATGTTTTGTAATGCTCTTCATTCTGAAGTGTGAAACCAAATTTTAAAGATTTTAATAATAACCCACATGCCTGGTCCCACGAACAGTTAGGCTACATTAAATTGAGATTCTACCTAGTCAATTAATTTAAAAAAAGACGCTGTGGTTTCCAATTTTTATCTGTGAAAAATAATATTCTTACCGACATTTACAACGTTGCTGCAAGTAATTTTTTCCCATCCATTTGCTATTACTTCACAACGGTACATGGCTCCGGGTTTTGCTTCGTTCTCAGATGCAGAAACTCCCATTAGAGGTGCTCCGATGTAAACCACGTTGTCATTACTAAAAAATTAATCTGTTTTGAGCCCAAAGCAATTGCATTTAGCTATGTTATAACGCATAATAACAATTTCAAACGTAAAACAACTTCTGATCTATTACTTTAAACTTGCTATATCATCTATATGCGCTGATATCAAAAATCATTTTTTATTGGCATGGTGTGTATCGTAAATTTATATTCTCGGAAAGAGGGAGCTCGGCGATGATTTCTTACTTGTTGGGTCTCGATTACCGAGTTCGTCTTGTGTAAGTTCGACAGACATACACACCTTTTTATGCTTCTTTATTTTATGCTGTTTTACCCGAACTTGAAACTGTTCACAAGCACCACTGAACAGGAGCAATTAAGCGTCATCAATTCCTTGCCCAAAGACATTGCAATTACGGTATAGCACCACTGGGTGTCAAACAGGGATCGCGTTATTGCCAACCCAGGGCTCTAGCTACTTTGCTACCGATATGAAAAATTGTAAACAAAGTCATGTCAAATACCAAGTGAAGTTGGCTTTTAACTGAAGTTTGTTTGAGGTAAGGTGCTAATAAAATCTGGGCTTATATTCCTGTAATGATTATTTCCACTGTGTTAATGTCAGGTGGAGTTAACGAAATAAAACATTTCCTTCCTCTCTTTTGATTAAGATGCTGTAAGAGCTTCTAGTTGAAAAATGTAGAAGGAATATTTACTAACATCCTTTGAACCGAAAAGTTGTAGTAATTCCAAACACTCGTCACCGTTATAAGAACGATGTGACTATCGATAAAATCAGCAAAAAGCTCAAATTTTAGGACAGTATGTACATGAGTTATTCGGTCCGATGAATGTGATCAAACCTGTCTCAACGCCAACAAACATTCGATACTGATACGGTAAGTTACGTAAAGAATATGTATTTGGATGATCCATTCAAAAGGTACCAATGGCCTTACTTACTTTCCAATACTTGTAATGGCGATATCTTTTCCAAAGTAACTCGATATTCCAGCGTTATTCGGTTTTATGCTTATGTAATTTCTTGTTTCGATATTTTGAGATGAAGTTGAGATAAAAAATGTTATTACAACAACAAGAAACAATCGTGTTTCTTTTAAATTCAGCATGAGGCCGTTAAAGTTACGATCTGCAAAAGATTTAATACTCTATTGTAGCTTTGTTTAGCGTACAAGTCATTTTTAAGTTACCAAGTACAAATTAAATGCTTAAAATATTTCTTTAACGTTCGCATGCTTCAGATCTCTACAATCTACGTTAGGAGCAAAGGTGCCCACAGAATGTTTGACTGTGGGCTCTCTATTTAATATAATATCAAAGCATTGACACCTTTCAGGTTAAAATGCTAACAACGCAATGTTGGATTTCAAGTTAATCATCTTAGGGAAATAAAAACTGGTATTTGCAAGCATGCGTATGCAGTAGTTACTTTAATTTTATTAAGCTAAATAACTTTATCTAGGTAAGAGGGTAGAGAATTGAAGGTTTTCTCAAATAAACCGGTCAAGTTTTTTTTTCTACTTGTCCTCGGAGAGCGATTTGAACAGTGAAAGAATTTCCGAAGACATGCCTAGTTTTGCGCCAGGCGCATTTCTCACATAAATGCTTGTCAGCTTCAAATTTTACATTGCATTCTGAATATAGTTTCCAGAAACATTTCTCTTTTGTTTTCAAACCCTCTATACATTACCAAAATGCCTAAAGTTACTTTATGCAAAAAACACTGCAACTTGTTTTAAATTTGCTTTCAACTTAAAGTACTTGTATTATAGGCTAATAAAGTTAGTCGAATTATATTTTAGAACTCTTTCCTTATATTTTTACATGCAGGTGAAATATATTTACGAAAATCCTGTTTGATACGGTATATATATTATATAGAACGAGGTTGTCTATGACGAAAAACACCTTTACAGTAGTCTACTAACTGAAATACGTTTATAACCATACTCTGAGTAAAACAATCAAATCACACGGCCAATTTACAGCTGATCATATTGCAAATATTAAATCCAGATAACGTTTGTTACAATTTAGTTCTTTATGTAATGCAAAGTAGTAACTGGTTAATTGAGAAATGCGTATGTGTATTAATCACCAGCGATTACTGCAACGTATATACCGTGTCAGACACAAAAAGTAAATAGAAGGGTATAGGCATCTAGTTCCGGTAACTTCGATGATCAATCACAGTTAATTTGTAATATCCTATTATTATTATTATGTACAATACGTCATATTATGACGTTTATACATTAATCGGTAAATAATGCGAAGCAAGCAAATATGACCAACCATTTGCATTCAGAGGTTTTTGCTTTCACCTTCTGAATAACCAACAAATATCGCTACGGGTATACGAATCACAGCTGAGCGTTTCTGGTTGTTTAGTGTCTACGCAATCTTTGCCGGCTGTAGACGCCCACATACATGTGTTGATGTTATGCATATAGTATGATCCATATGATGCCAGTATGACGCATATGATCCTATTCTTACGTGCGGCTGTTCATAGCCTTTGCTTATAATAAGGTTTGTTTTGCAGTAATTATTATCAATTAACAACCCTTAAAATTAAAAATAAATTTAATTACTTATAACCTATCTCTGTGCATAAACTATATGAGAACAAGTCGAGCAAAAAGAAGTTTAGAAATTGAGTCAGATTTTTAGTTATTTCCGCATATAGTTTTATCGTTCGGTAATTATTTTCGCATCAGACATTTTTTGCCCAAAAAACGATTCAAAACATATTTTTCATCACGCCATGTTTGGATAAGCCCATGTAACGTATCTCATATAAATGTGGTGCTATAAGGCAGGCCTGGCCAACCCGCGGCTCTTTGCCCGGTATTATGCGGCTCTTTCGTTCATATTGAACCTCCGAAAGAAAGCACATTTTACCCATTTTAGGCAGATAAATAATACAGAAAAGTAATCTCTACTGGCTAATGTTCAATTGATATTTGCTAAATAATGACTGATTAGTGATTGTATCAGACTTTGACCCAGAATAAAGATTATGCAACTGAAACAATATCTGATGTATTATTATTGAAGTATTATGACGTAATAAGAAAAAACGTCATAAATCATAATGTGTATGATGTGGCTCTTTGCGGTTAACACAGTAAGAAGTGAGGCTCTTAGTCTCTGACTGGTTGGCCACCCCTGCTGTAAGGTATTAGAAAAACAAGATAAATTTAGTTAACGCACTAATCAGATGATGTATGTCATCGTAACGACTTTGTCATCGGCACAAGCAACCATTCCAAATATAAGTATTGCTTACTCCACGGATATGCACAAACAATGCAACGTAAATCAATCGGTCATTTGAATGCAACAAGTACAACGCATCAATATGAATTGATCGTGATTAAGAAACTAAGGGTTTCGATCATAAACTTGAATTAAGTTATTCAAGTCCAGATCAAAAAGCCAACATAACATTTTTAGTAGCGATGTCCGCTCACATATACCTCAAATCATGAGCGCCAATATTGGTGACTTGATTTTACCACGCGCTTTCAGTTAATTGGAAACTACAACAAAAATATTGAAAATAAATTAATGGTTTTGAAAATAAGCTCTTTTCTGGCGCTCATCTAAAGCTGCCATCTCTCAATAGTCCACGTAACGCAACCAGGAACCAAGGCCAGGAATTTTTTACGATATATGCTGGTCACCAGCATGCTCTTCAAAAGTATAGTGAAACGGCTCACTTGCTCCTACAATTGTAGTAAGTATCACGAAGTCTACGTAGCTAATCAGTGTATCATACTTGAAAGTTTTAGCTTAACTACCGGTTGAGGGGCGAGTTAACCACATCTCTTTGGGTATTGGCGGTGGTCGGTCAATTAAACCCACGGAAAATTCAACCAACGTACGAATAAATCCAGGACAATTCAACCCATGGAGTAACCAACTCACAGATAATGGCTGAATCCTCCCGGGACGAATCAACCTGCAACCATTATATTGGTGAGTGGCATTAGGGCCGTGTGGAGTGCAATGTGGGTCAGAAAGTAAATTTAGGCTCCAGCGAAAATTGTATAAGCTCGTAATTGCTAAATACTAACCCATAAACGGCCAGTTTCCACTACTGTAAATTTACACACTATACAGGCTTTAATCACACTGCCTTTATTTCAATGCAAGCAACTAAACAAAAAATTGAAAGATCATACGTTTGCTCACTATAATATAGTCTAAACTTTTTTGGCTGTATATTAATAAATTGCGGTAACTCTTTCACAAAATTTTGTTTGAAGAACGCTCTGACAACATTTGAAGTTAATAACAGTGAAAATAAAAAATTCTATTATTCAGGAGGGTTAGTTTTAGTTCTATTTTATTAGCTTCACATAATCATATAATTTATTTTCACTAGATATTTAAATTTGGAAAGTTCTAGAAATTTTTTATTCAAGATCTTCACAACATAAGTCTTCTATTTCAAATATTTGATAAACTTAAAGAAATTAAATTTTAAACAATTGGTCTAAGTTTTATAGATTTAGCTCCAAAATAGGCAAAAACGACCTTTTTGCCGAATGAAGTGTAACGAGAATAGCCTTTCTCTAATTTCAGCCAGGTTCTGTGCCGCAATAACGGTGAACCGCGACATCAACTACACTTTTAGGAAAGATTCGTCATTCTTTTATTCTTAGCCACCGCAGTACACGAGCACAACCAAATTAAAAACTGAACCCGCTTGCGCAAACGACACCACTCTTATATATAGGCGAGGCGCAGACAAGACTCTATTAAGTATGGCAAAGCAATAAAAGAATAAACACGAAAGTGTAAAATACTTAAGGCAGCGAAAAACGCCAAAAGTAATTAAAAATAAAACAAGCATATGTAAAATACCTAAGGCAGTGAATAAAACAGACTAAAAATGGTTATAGAAAAAACAAAAAACAACTGTTTTAGGTCATGTAATGCTTTAGGATATTTCATCAAGAAATCTTAAATTTTTATGACATACAGAAAATTATTTTTACAAGCTAAGTTTTCTGTTATTAACGTAAAACATTGAGAATTTTTTATTAATACCTTCCAAAGTTTGAGACATCATTTCCCATTTAACCTGTATTCTGCTATCCTGCTGCTCTATACGCTGGTGAAGCGTGGAAGAGCTCCGTAAAACTAGATAAAAAGTTAGACGTTTTCCATCAGCGATGTCTTGAAAGGATACATCTTGCGACTATTTAACATCCGCCATGCAAAAACAGCAATGATTTGGGTACCCTAAGCTGGGAAAAGAAAAGGAGGCTGACCAAGAAATAACTGGAGAATAACCTTTAAAAAAGATTTAAAAAAACGCAAGAAGAATTCAATGTCAGTACGAACTGGGCACCCCAGTCGTCAAAGATGAGCCCATAGGGATACTACAAGGTATTGCTAAGGCTAATCGTATGTCGAATGAGTAAACCACATTTCCGGTTTATGGCTTATGGGTGTTACTGGCCTAACTCAAATACTGGTATACCTAGCCTATACTGCAATATAAGTAAACTGACCAGCAACAACGACACAATAGAATTACCCATTCGGCATACGATTAGCCTTAGCTCAATTACCACAAGAGATTGAAATATTACCTTTACCCCATACGAATGGCTAATCCGTGCAATACCTTTTACTCTTCTTATGCGCCAATCCTTGACGAATCGGGTGAACTGGGAAACTGTTGAATATTCTGCAAGAAGCCGAGATAACTGAAGGCTCTTAAAACTGCCCGACGTGTAAAAATATGCTGGAGGAACTAAACTAAAAAAACTACATTCTGCTATGCATCTTGTTTGGAGAACGTTGAGACAATCTTTGACCTGCACATTGAGTAAATAGTTTTATTAATAGGTTTTCTGTTGTGTTTTAAAAGCTTGCATTCTTTATACATTGCAGAATGGGAGTATACTTTAAATGTAAACCAGCTGGACACAATATGAGTGGCCAGATCTCGCCCACCTGTGCGTTGGGCAAAACGACACAAAAATCCTTTTTCTTTTATAATATCTTTTAACGCAAGCGAATTCAACAATTATTCGTCTGGATTTTTATATCTTTCGTTTAATAGCAGCTGTTTGTGATGGGGACTGGACAGCGTTTTGAGTTTGAGATGTGTCCTGTTAAGCTACAGAAGCTCTTCACCCTCTTCTGCTGAAATGAGTAAAGACTACTTCTTGTATGGTTTCCTCCCACCACTCCTTACGCTTTTTACCCCGACATATCGGTAATTTATGGTCTTGAGGTTCTCATCTTTTGTATTGGTGTTGATAAAATCCTCATATATAGGACTCACATTCATTGTCATATTCTAGGCGACATTTTCGGGAGATGGTTTTCTTGTATTTAGCAGGCAGCAAAAGGCTTTGCAGGTCTTCTTTAACTTAGGCCAGGGCTGGCAAATTGGCGGATTCAAGTTCAATCAGATTGGTAAATTCATCCCACCTGAGTTCGCGCAAGTTCCACCTTTTAATAGGCTTTGATCAAATAGGCACAATTGTGTTAGGTGGTGCTATGATTGATGGCCACGTCCAACTAATCTAACCTAATCCACATATTTACATACAGTACCGGCAAAAAGTTTAGAACCTTTTCGAAATTGAGTCTAAAACAAGCAAAGGTTGCTTTTTCCCCAAACTTCTTTATTGATACATGACCAAACTTAATACTGTACATTATATAGTATACCATCAACATACACAAAACAGCATTTACAGTAGTACTGTATTTAGGCAAACTTGCGGGTATAAAGCTTTGCATGATCTGTGACTGCTTTTTCGTTTGAATCGTTGCATAATTACCAACGAGCTGTTCCTTTGTCAACCAACCAAGTGAAATGACATACGAGTATACAGTAGTGCTATGGTACAAAGCAAAACGACTCAAATGCAAATGCACGATAAACACTAATGACACATTTAATGGGTGGTCGTCTGCAGACGAATGGACGAATGTAATGGCAAGTTTATCTGGTTCTAATGAAATAAACCTTGTGTGGCAATTGCGTGTCCAAACCAAATTAGGCCTACGTCTAATTGTAAATGACTGAGACTGTGCAAACAGCCTGCAACCGGCACCGGTAATTCTTATTTAATGATGAAAATCAATACTAGCCTTTTTCATATTGTAACATATTACTGCTATTTCATGGCAGTTTTTTGCTGACGATGGGTCATCACTCATCACGTGGTTTGCGAACGCGCTGGTGACTGGAAAGTCCGACGAGTGATTAGCAGTCACGGCCCTAGTGGTTTTTCAAGTAAAGTGTGTTGTTGATTGTGTATCGTTTTGTCTTGTTTTTTTACAACGTATTTCCTGTCTTGTCTGGATACGTGACTCTTCAAAGTAGAAGATGGCTCGATGTATGGCGTCTTTTCACTTCTCGCAGTGGGCAGCAAGGGTCGTCCAAATCATGAGCAGTGAAGGATTTCTTCAGTACGTATTCAGGTCTTTGTAAGCTTTGGGGTATAGTCTATGTTCATACATATACTGTACAATGTACATCCTAGAGACATGACCTGCCCGACGCAACTGTGTTTTCAAAAACAAAGCTTCGATGCTGGGCGACGAATGCCTGCTAAAGAACTTCCGTGTCCATAACAAATTACTCCATATTATGCTACAACGTTTGCTAAAAAGAGCAATAAAATTTAAATGATGTAAGGTGTTAAGATATAATGTGAATTCATATACCTGCAATCTGTCTAACGTTTTGTATGGAGACATGATAAATAGTTTCCGCTATACTTTTGCCTACACAATACCTACAATCTGTCTAACGTTTTATACGGAGATATGATAAATAGTTTCCGCTTTAATTTTGCCTACACAAAACTTCACCCGCGTAATTCCGTTCTATAGCCTATATCGGCTATTACTGCAAGCACTTCCTTCTAAAGTCAGCGGTTAGAATATAAAATTTTAGACAAAGAACATAAACAACCACAGCACATTCGTTTATTTATGACCTACAGGTATCAACGTTTTTGGAAAAAATTTCTTTTATGACCGTTGCCGTTCAAAGGATTCCAGAGTATATAGGCTAGACTCCAGGATAGGTGTTCATTTTATTTTTTATGGGCTTTGAACCAACAGCTGCCTGTGTTTTTATATTCTTTTTGGGAGAGATTAAAAATAGAATGCAAGCATGAAGAGTACAGCAAGTTTTGTCGATGTATTCATTACGACAATAATATTTGTTCAAGTGAACATATTGGAAGTAAAAGCATACAATGTGGAAACAAGATCTCATCTGACTGTTCGACCGAACAAAAGTGGAACAAAAGTTTACTACTTTGGAACATCTATGACCATTTCAAAAGAGTGAGTGAACTTATTCATGGATTTCACACTTTATTTGTGGACAATTTCTGTTTTATCTGTTTATTCAATTCAATTTACTTTTCATGACAAAGATGCAGATATAGCAAAAATTGAGTAATCAGCACTGACTAAAAAATAACCATAATCCAAACCAATCAGGTCAGAAAGCACTTATAACTTATATGTTGGAGCACCATCCTACGATGCTCCACCTTACAATGACACCAACGAGGAAGGAATTGTTTATATTTGCCCTGTGAATATAAAGAGGGACAAAGATGGTGTTACCTGCAGTTCAACAATTCGATATGGTAATTACCAAAAAATTAAATTAACTTTCAAATACATTAGTTCTGTACAGCCAAATGCGCTATCCCAATACGCCATAGAATCTAGATACAAATTACAAAATCACGTGTTCTTAACGATGATATTTTCAATTTACACGTTAAGACCTCCTGTGGTCGAACGTTATAAATCGCAAACTGCGATGAAACTGGCAACAACAAACGATTTTAACACACCGCACTCATTCAATCATTCTTCTTGTTTATCAACTTTTTATATAAACGTTACAAAGATAGAACATTTTGTATCAGTCGAATAACGAACGATGTTCCTGTACATAAACATGTTGATTGAAAAACACCTACTTATTTTTAAACACTATTAACTTATTTCTGAACTACAATTCTTTCAAGAAATATATACTAGCATAAATTTTTATTTAAAATTCGGTATGGCCTCCGAATAACATTAGCTGATTTCACAATAAACTTTTGTGGAATGACTGACATAATTTCTCGTATTTGCTTTTCAAGTTCTTTCAAAGCCGTTAATTTAATAGAATAGAGTTTTGGGGTCACGTATGCTGGCTCGTAGGCGGCTAACGGTAGTAAAGCATTTAACAAAAATACACCTTTTATTGAGAGAACTGAACTGGGATAAGTGTAGACTGAAGTGATGAAGTACAGGACGTCCTACGGTTATATACAACCAACGTAATGAACGTAAAGAATGTGGCACGGAATGTGTTAAAGCAAAAGTGCCCAAATAACACCACAGATTTGCTCTTTTAACCAAACTCCGAGAAAAAAGTTGCAGAGTGTTAAGTCAGGGCTTCTGGCCAGTCTTGCAGACCACGACGTGTCGACGACCCATTCATCTCCAAGGGAAGTGGGCATTCAACCAATCACGAACAACAATAGCAAGTTATTGTGGAGCGCCTTTTTGCGTAAAAATCAACTCTACAATTTTCTCCAAGTGTCTATAACTTATATATAAGTAGGCAGGTTTCATGTTTTAGAATTAGATGTACTTGCCATATACATCATGGAACATTCACAAAAATTGAAAAGATTATTACAATCTATAAAAGAGTTGTAAGTATTTTAACGTTGGAAGTTACTTTTCAATCACCCTGTATAACCTATCAACACGACGATCTCACATATAACTTCAGTGATATTGTATCAGAAAACTTCATTTCTTGTTTAGAAAAATCGGGAAAGATTGGAATTTCGATGGATGCTGATCAAAATGGAAAAGAATTTGTGGTGAGTGGCCTAAGCTTATTGTGTACCAAATTTTTTTTCAATAGGAACATTTTTTTACAAGTGTTTAATAAAAAATTCAATGTGTTTAATAAAATATCTTTCTTTTAAAAGTTTGAGTAAAATTTTCAACGAAACAACAGTTGTATATAAATAATGCTGGTGATTCACTTTCATATATACCTCATATTTCAATGTAGACCTCGCGCTTCAAATTTTTTGTTGAATATAACCGCAGGATAAAGTATATTTTAATGTATTTGTGTAAAGCTGGTTATCGATTTTCTGGTTAATTCTTCGGTTACGAAAGTTGGCTTCCTAGCTACTTGTTTAGTTAGCCTATTTACTAGCAGTGTAAGTAATTCAAAAACCATGATTTAAAATAAAACCATAAAAATTAAGATAAATTGAAATAAACTTATATCAATTCATTTTTGTTTATTTAAATTCATTTACATTGAAAAAAATTATAAAACAAACCAATACCTTTTAAAGAATTAAGAAAAGTTCAAAATAAATTCGAATTAATTTGTATCAAACCAAATATTCTCTAAAAAATTGCACACACATTTTAAAAGTTCTAATTAATCAATATAAATTCAAAAAAATTGGTAATATTTCGGCCGTTCAATTGTGGTGCCAGGTTTTTGGCCGATCAATAGGTTAAAAATCGGTCGCTGCACAATTATTATTACATATAAATTTTGATTAAACTCATAGATTGCCAAAACAGACACCAATTAATCATCAAAAAAGTCTTTAACATTAATTTTTCTCTTAAATTTCTAAAATTTGTTTCTTTTTATATATTTCTGTTTAATTAACATAAATTTAAATTAATCCAATTAAATTGGAATAATGTTTTTAAATTTAACTGAATTTATATGATTTTATTTTAAATTATGGTGTTTACAACAAGTAGCAAGTAATTTTATAGGTAAACTACTTCAACTGCAAATAAATAACTGAATAGATAACCAATTTCAACTGCAAAGAAATAACTACCCAAGTATCCAGGGAACCGGTAATCAACTTCAACTATGAATAAATAAATAAATAAATAAGTAATCAGATAACCGGTAACCAATTTCACGTTTTGCATAAATAACTGAATAAGTAACCAGGGAACCAATAAACAGCTTCACGCATTTATTTTAATGCGTATGAAAATAAATCCTACTTTAATTCTTACACAACTGAAAGGATAAATTTAGGTGTGTGGCAATCGACACAGCTTTATTTGTCCTGACGCTGTTGCACAACAACGTTACATCGGCGTTTGCTACAAACATGACATCGAGCAGGCAAAAGGCACTTTACTAAGTTCACCCTGCACTGACGGTATAACCGGATATGCCATTAAGTATAACTTTAGTGGCTTGCATAAATATAATTTTAACTTTGAGTTAACTCTGTAGTTGTGACAATTTGGTTAACTGCTGCTGCTATAATGTTATATGCTTTGAAGAGTGTCCCGGACTCACATTGCGCGCAGATATAATTTTTGTTTTGGACGAGTCAGGAAGTGTGAATGTGATAGAGTATGGTACGGCCTTGGATTGGGTCATTAAAGTCCTTGCGTCATTGCGGTATGTATATAACTAAATACAATGCACGGCCGTGCTTATACTGTATGTCGCCAAATGGAGAAATGTGCTACGAACGAACATTTGCTATTTATTTCATTTACTGCAATACGTCGAAAAACATAAATTTTATCTGAGAAAAATATAAATATATATATTCGATCGTTGAATTGAGTAAATAAATATTATTAATTTTCCTATATCACTTTGGAAATGGTAAATTCTACAAATAATATAAATCGAGATATGTAAGTTACAAATATACAAATAATTGTTTGCTATAGGCATATAACAACTGCCCTATCGGCACTAAATATAATGCTTTTCAAACGCCAACATTATTTTAATCTATATTCTATAATCTTATCCATTACATTATTTCGTAAGCGGTCGTTACACGTTTGAAAACTTTTTGTCACATTATTCAGCAACTTTTTTTAAATTTTACTCCAGTGACGATATCGACCGAGGAAATGTTCGCGTAGGTGTGATCAGTTTTGCAGATGACCCTTACATACAAATTGCGTTGGCGCGGTATTCATATGAAGGCTTAGAAGGTGATTATTGTTTCATGATATGCTGCTTAAAGCTACATTTATAAGCTGCAAATACATTGAATCTTGACTTAACATTATTAACATTATTAACACTTAGTTTTATGATACGTATGCAACAGTGTATAACAATTTATTTTAATTGGACAAAATGGTTTGGTTTAGACCTCATTGGATCGATTAGAAAAGGAAGAGGAGGAACTTATATTGGAAAAGCTATAAAAAAAACAGTTGAAGAAATCCGAAACAGAGGACGAGAAAGAGTACCTGCACAAATGATCCTACTCACTGATGGATATCCTTCCGACGAAGAAACATATGAAATGGAAGCGATAAACGCGAGGTGTAGAAAATCAAACTAGCTTGAATAGTTCATAAACTAACCCAAAATCATCAATAAAACACTGGACATTTAAGGTTGTCCTGCTATTTCCTGTCGATGTTGGGATAATTTGCTTTAGGTTTATGGGTTATATTTTATAGCTTCTTACTGACTTTAGAAAGACAACAAAGTATAGTGTTAATAAGTTACTTTCACCATTTCATCATGAGCTGGTGTGCCCTTTCATTTATTCTTCAAATCAGCTACAACATTACCAATTATAGCTAAGACGAATTGTTTAAGCGGCAAAGATGTATGAATCGTGTTCATCAAGTTTCATTATTGCAGGTCATTAGGAATAATTACACTGTCAGTTGGCGTGGGAACATTGGTTTCAGGTGATGCATTGGACAAGATTGCAGGGGATAAGGCTCGAGTATTCAAAGCGACCGATTTTGACGACCTGGATTCGGTTACAAAAGGCCTGGGACAAGTAATAAACGATGCTGCTTCAGTCGTTCTGGAAGGTCAGTTTATGTGTGTGATCAATAAAGGGTTACCTCGCATTCACTAACACGTCATTTATATGTTTTTGATGTCCTATGCGCGTTGACTTAAATATTTTGTCTTAAATTATTTTGACTTAAATAAACTTGCGTATGCTGTGATGATATTGTAATTACTCCTTTATTGTAATCAAAAGAAACTGTTTTAACTGTTTTGCAGAGACAGGCAGTAACTCAAGCAACTCCCTGACTCAATGTCAGCTAGGTACTTCGACCCATTTGTCAGTGGTAGGTTGCATTTATGTGTGAATTAACTGTTATCTATATTTTTGAGTTTTTTGGACAAAAAAATTTTCATTAAAAGTTAAAGCTTCGTTACTTTTAGTTTTATTATTTATTAGTTTATTATACAGTAGATAGATGGAATATATGAATATGGAATATATCACGAGGAATATATCGGTGGCTTTAAGTAACCAAAAGTATTACTCCAATTCAATCTTCAACAATTATGAACATATTTTCAGGCATGCTCGTATGTTTGACGCTAGTTCCACTTACGCGTTTAAGTCTTCTGTTATGACAAGCCATATACTTGACGAAACTTAAAATCATTACGTGTAAAGTAGTGGGTTGGCTAACAGGGTCAAAAAAGTTTTCCTCGATAAAACTGCTTGCTGAGTGTAAAAGCAACTATAAAAGACGACTCTTATAGCTCTTCTGACAATAGGCGTCTTGCGTACGGTGACTGGATGTCTGCGTCCCACGTCATTGGGCAATATTCACATCATTGCAGTCATACAACCTGCCCAGCTTCGCCGCGATAGAGCTCCTCTTTTCCCCTTCTTTCCGTCGGAACATTTCTGCCATAGCAAATAAGCAAGCCCGGTGACTAATAACTAGGCACCAATTATACCTGCGCCACTTTACTTGCCAGGACAAATCGAGAACTCAGGCTTCTGTGCTGCTCATGAAACGGACCATCAAAATGGAACGCTAAGTGGCAGGAAAGCCCTGCCAGACTTCATAACTTCTCCATCGACGCCAACTCCAACCGCATCGGCATATCGCTGCCCAGGCTGATCTGGGTACGGTTTAACCACCTGTGAACCTGCACCGGGCGCCTCCGCTCAACTCTGTAAAAGTGGTAAGTGCCAAAGTTCGCGGTCTGTGAGTGTGGAGTGGAGGAACAAACCGTAGACCATGTTATATTCGAATGTTCCATCTACCACATTCTCAACGGAGTTCATTGCCTACTGATTTTGAATGACAGCACAACACAGCTGCTGCTCGAAACTGGCTCTTACATTTAGTAGCCTAGGTGGCTGAATAACATCTGGCTCACACGATAACGATAATAAAATAAATGAGCTTATGCAAAGAAAAACTATCTAAAGTTTGCCTATAAGAAAACGCAGAAACTCTCACAAAGATGTCGAATACTTTATCTGTACAGGTCCTGTACGGATGAATTTGTGGTGGCAAATATATTGCTTGCAATCCACCAGAATGTTTCTTTGTACCACGAAAGTTAGAACCTATCAAGAGTCTAGATTCCATTTTTATGCCGAAGATGCTATGCTGTCGGACAATGTCAGCATACCCATAATAATGACGTAGAACGAAAATGGCTAAGGCAGAGTCGTGGCCAAGTCATCAAACCCGAGTCGCAAGTCAAGTCATTTACTTTTTAAAACTCAAGTCAATTAAAGAGTTCAGGGTAATCTGGGGTCTAAGGTATCTCTGTGTTTTGATTTAAATTAATACTGTTTTGTCTTCTGATATAAAATCTGTGCCTGACTCAATATGTTCTTAATTATTGCACACTTTGCAAAACCTATTGTCACATCACCGATGACAGTCATACACGAAAACATCCACGTTCAAATAAAAAGTGTGAAATAGCGAGTTTCCAGCTAGCGTCAAAATTGCTAGAATACATTTTGAAGTTTTTTGAAGCGTTTATTTTTGCATACAACAGGTTTCACGAGTCATTTTGTAAATGTTGTTCCTACTAGTGCATTAGTATAGGCCTATATGGGCAGACGTTATTTTTTTATATAACAAATCGAAATCGTAAGTAACGTCGTTATTGAAGGTTTTAGCTTCTGCATAGCAACGACATTAATATAATAATAAAAGCTGCATCAGTGCATGTTACTATATGCCATGGCATTTTGTATTGTTTTATTTTTCCGTGATCATTAATTCTGCATCAAATTTTAACGCAGAGTGATAATCTATTCGTGGGTGCGGTTGGATCTTTTGACAGAATGGGTTCAGTCGCAAGTTATACCAGCAGAGACGGGAGTGTTCCAACCGCGGTTACAAGCATTCTGAATGAAGCAGATATTGAGAAAATCAGTAATGACAATATTATCACTTTGCGTGATTCATATCTCGGTGAGAAGTGAAAATATGCGTAAAAATTTGAGGCATGTTTACATAGACGAAGAAACTACTGTTATGTTAAAACTTATATTAACTGGAAGTTATGGAAGTATGACGAGCATAGCCTTCTGCAGTGGTTCTGAACCTTTTTCATCTGTTTTCCCATTAAAGTCTATAGTATACCATCAAACCAAAATCTGCCCCTTTGCTTTCTAGAAGTTTTTGGCTAAAGCATTACCGCATTTTAGGTGCTGGTTTGAACAAATCTGCAGTTACCTATATTACTGATTGCATTCATCTAAAAAGTAAAACATGGTACATTCACAGCAGTACTCGGACCGCTTCAGATTACTCTAAAACCAGGCAACAAATTATTCAAAATTGCAAATTAATTCAGATTACTAACGAAACCAGGCAAGGCATAGTTAAATTAATCTGTGCTTCTGGCCGGAGGTGGAAAAAATTGCGGTGCAAGATAAGATAACATAGTAAGCCATTCTTCTATATACAGATGAACGTAACCAATCAAATACCTCAATTTAAGAATTTGTTCTGACCACACACGGCAAAGATATACGGATAACGCGTAATAACGTACGCATTAGGGATGGGCCAACACGAACCCAAACCAGAATAGATTCGCTAAAGATTGCCTCTGTGAGAAATTCGGGCGAACACGAATACTAACAATGGCGAACCCGAATACTATACTACTTACAAATTTATCAACTTTAACATGAAATAATGATCTATTTTCCTGGCTAAGCTAAACTAGAATCAACATTTCTTACCGGATATCATTCACTTAAGGATTTTGCTTTTCAAATAATCGCCATTTAATCATTAATGTTTAGTAATTACGTCACGATACAAGCAAGATTTGGCAACTTTTTGATTGAATTTTATCATTTGGTACTGACTCGTATAGATTCGGGATTCGTTTGGGTTGACCTTTAAGATATTCAGATTTGCATAAACCCGAATACCCAGCCCCAATAATCGTCCTAGCGGCACACCCCTAGTACCATAGTGGCTAAACGGGATGTCAGTAAACGATGTGGCTTCATCTGATTCCTTATAAAATTGCATGTTCTTGTCGGGAAGCATAGCTGAGTTACTTCTCGAGGAAGTATTTTGGCTAATGCTAATGAACAAAAGCTGATAAAAGTTTATTTGCAAACTGATAGGCTAAACGTAACGTAGGATACTAAACAAAGTTGAAAACGCAAGGATATATAAAGAAAAGCAATAAACGAAGGAATGTAAATTAAGAATGAAAACGAGAACTTAAAGAAAAATGTCCAAAATGTGGCACTTGCCACCACAACTTGATCATAATTTGTTGCTGTGGCAGCGACTCGTTTGCCCCTTTATTTTTGAAACATACCACAAACGCAGTCTACGCAACTCACCAATATACAATAAAAGACCCTTTCCGAATTACTATCTGGGTGGCAAGATTGTTTCAATCGCCTATACTTAACAATGGAAAATGTCGACCTACTTTGATTCCTTTACATTACAAACGTTCTGGCCATTGGATTGCAAAGATTTCGTTTAGTTGAGTTGCATATGTATTCCTTTACGCAATAAAAAAAATTTATGTTGCCTAGTTTTTATTTCGCAGTGGTTTGAATTTGGACCAATTTGATACCACGTCACGTTACGTGGTCAACGTAGCATGCGACGTAAAATTCGTAAGAATTAGCGTGCTATCTGCGGCGCGTTTGAATGTAATAACTAAGTTTGTATTTACTTCTAGTTGATTATTTTAAGCTTTGCTTGACATGCTAAACAAAATTGGCCTGTATAACGCGCCGCAGATTACACGCAAACTATTTCGCATTTTACGTCGCAATCTTTGCTGGTCATACATCTAGACGTCATATCGGATAAGTCCAGTGCGTAGGATTGAAATCACAGTAAAATAAGAACTATAGGCAACATATTTTCAAATTTTTTTTGTTTATCGCGTAAACGAATTCATATGCAACTCGCCTGAGCGAAATATTTTCAACCCAATGTCCACAACACTTGTAATTAAAAAGAGAATCAGAATTGATTGACAATTTCCGATCGAAAAAATCTTGCCATCCCAAAAAATGGCGGCGGTAACTTGGAAGTGTCAAAATAAGGTGGATAGAAATGAAATTGCTTTTAAATACCACGAAATAGCAATAGCTACGACAAATGTTGTGAAATACCTATTTTATTTACAATGCTAACTAGTTTTGGATAATCATATCATTTTTCTTCAGAGCATCTAGGTCAGACTGAACAAAATCTAAATAAAGATCAGTAGGTATAAATGCGTAGTTTAAAATGTCGGGAAAAAATCTAGGAACAATCAACAGATTAAACGGCAGACAGACGTGGAAGAGCAGCGTCCAAATTATATCAGGAAATTGTAGCACGTTATCAGAGAAACAAAGGGAAACAAAAGATACAAACACAAGGCAAAAACAAAACATTGTGGAAAATTTTCATTTAACTATAGAAAAACCTCTGTCATATTTATATATGATACTCAATATACCTCAATAATCGTATAATACTCTATAATACCTTTAACATCAAATGAGGTGTGAATTGGCCACACCTGTTGAGGTGTATTAAGCGGTTGGACAATCACTACACACTGTACAGTAAACAGTACAGTAACTACAAAGTGCAAATAAAATGGTAGGCTGTAGCCTATATAATACATATTCATTTACAACAAACATTTTTTCACGTATATTATTTTCGTTTCTAAGGAATAGCATAGGTTCATTATTTCCCATAAACCTGGACTGAAATTTTGCACTGGTGAGAAATTTCCCACCGGTTAAGAACTGCTGGCCAACTGTATTAATATAATGTATAATCATGAGTAGGCAGCTGGAAGTCCAAACATTCATTACTCAATTTCAAAAATATTATTACTATTAATACTATTTCAAAAATATTATTACTATTAATACTATTTCAAAAATAGATAATAAAATATGATAAATCCGTCAATTTAAGACATAAGATAATTTGATCCAACAATGTGTAGATAATTATTTTATTCAGGATATTCAGTGGCAAGTGGATATTTTTTTGGAAATTCTTCCCCTGAATATGTGGCAAGTGGAGCTCCTCGTTACCATTCCAAGGGAGCGGTAACTTTTTTTTAAATTTATAACTATTCAAAAGCGGATGTGGACATAGATTTTGTATATTTCGATAAGTTACAAAGCGTTTGTGTTGTTTACAGGTTTTTATTTACAATCCACAAGATTTGAGTTCTGAGTTTGTTCTGCTTCATCCAAACAAAGCCACAGGATTATGGCAACTCGGAGCATATTTTGGTCATTCACTTTGCAGCGTAGACTTGAACAAAGATTCATTCGATGATTTGCTCGTATCAGCTCCTCTTTATTCAGATGCTACAGGATACGACCAAGGAAGAGTGTTTGTCTTCCTAAACGATCCTACTAACCCAGGATTTGAGGTAATGTCTGCTACCAAGGAAAAGTTTTTATTTTTATGAACAATCCAGCTAAAATTGGACCACCGGTATGGGTAAAGGCTAATGTTCAAATTTGCTTCAAGGTTAATTCAGCTTCAAGGAAACATCTACTAAGTTTCGAAGAATAACTTCAACAAGCATATAATTAATTGATAATTAAATAAAGAGATTAATTAATTAAGGAATCAAAGAAATCGAAAGAGATAATTAGTATACAGATGTTTGAACTTTTTCCGGGGGAATTCTCATATGAACATTTTAATTAAGTTACACCTGTATGCTTATACATATTCCGGAATTTGTAAAGATAACTATTTCACGTATCAGTTTTTACGTAACAGCTTTTGCCTGACTATCGTCCGCAAGCGCTATCGGGTTCAGATGTCAGTGGAGCACGTTTCGGAATGACAATAACTAACGGGGGCGACATTGATCAAAATGGGTTTGACGACATAATTGTTGGAGCTCCAATGGAAAACTTGTTGGAAGATGTCAGCGGAGCAGTTTATATTTATTATGCTTCGACTGATGGCATTAGCTCGTCTAGGAAACAGGTAAAAGATAAAAGCTCTGTCATCAACAAATTGCAAATTACGCATTTGAGTAATTTGTGCTCGTCTTACATGAATAGTTGCGAATGTATTTTAGCGAATACAAAGCAGCACGTTTTCAACACCTTTGCATTATTTTGGAATGGCGGCGATGGATGGAAGTAAGCAAGCAACTGATGTTGATGGAAATCAGTATCCTGATGTTATTGTGTCGGCGCCATCTAGCGATGCCATCATTGTGCTGCAATCCAGACCAGTGATTGATGTCAAGGCTCAGATTTCAGCGTCAGATGTTCCGATTGACATCATTCAATGCGCTAACAATAAAGATTCCACCTGCACTACTTTCGAAATTTGTCTTAGCGCAAAATATCGAGATAAAGACGAAGGAGATGTTGGTAAGCTTCAAAATTATGAGATCACTGTTACTAGTTTTCATACGTATATTGACTTAACTTACGTTAAAACGCTTAAAAATCTCTCTCCGAAATTTCAGAGTTGGATATTGAATTGAGTCTTGACAGCCTGGTTAAAGCAAATGAGTTGAAAAGATTAGTATTTGGAGGAGAATCTACCACGTCGACAACAAACATACGGAGATTTGTTAATGAAACTTTAACTTGTTATACATTGGATGCCAAACTCAATGTACGAAATCCTCTGATCGAGAAATACACGTTACATGCTATCATTTCCATGAATAGCAAGATTTTATGGGATGTTCATTTAAACAAAACAGCAATCTGTTTAACAATTTAAGGTCAATGCATTTTCTTCATCTATCGGTGGGGAATTTTTTCAAATACCGCTTCGCGTTCAAATGTACTACAAACTAGCTTCTGCAACAACTGATGACAAAATATTATCGCCAGTGGTTAGCTCTATGACATCAGCAAGTTTATTTTCGGATTGGTCGTTTCAAACAGGTTGTTCAGGAATGGGTGGGATTTGTGAGCACGATCTTTCCGCGCAGGCTTCATACTCGTGAGTTTACTCTGTGTAATGTAAATAAACATTTCCATTGGATATGAAGCTTTCAGCAAAACATTTTTCTACTTATTAGCAGGTCTTTAGCATACAAATATAGTAAAGTAGCGCTTTTTACTCACTATTTAGAATGCGAAAGAGAAAATGGTTATGGCCGACTGATTTTGAACCTTTAGGCCGGCAAGCTTGGCAAAGTTTGTTTTTTTCACTATTGGGAGCAAGAAAACCTTTTTTTGCATTGTAAATATTGAGAAAAACGCTCTTTCCCAACAAATTGAAGTATTTTTTTGTTCTCATTTAGAAGAACATGGTATATGACAATGAAAAAGTTTTTGGTTTTTTTCTGTCGTCACTATATAAAATTTAAATACACAAATATAAATAAATAATTTAAATAAATAATAAATAAATAAATAATTTAAATACACATAAAATTTAAATATCTGCGGAAACTTCCTCCGAATCAAAAGAAGCAAGGACCCACGAAATTCACTCCCAGACTTTACACATCCGATTTACTGTGCAGGTTGTACAGCAGTTATTTTACGATGTAATTGTACCAAATTTTCGGTCCTACATATTAAAGACAGACTTAAGCCTTTCCAGTGCGGAACATGCGAATATATATACGAACCAAACCCCGACGATCTTAATTCAACTGTAAACTAAGAGTGTAACCTCTATGTTCCTTCTTGATTTGTAACGTGGCCCAGGCCAAAATTACGAAATGCATTACGTCGTTATACTTTTTGTCTATTCCGAATTTTGAAGTACTCTGTGTTCTCCCCGAAACTTATACGATCATTTTTTTTATTTATTTCTTATTAAGCGTGCCTTAACACTGTTTTAAGAACGTTTAATAAACAAACATAAAATTTAAATATTTGATAGATTTTTTGAGGATCGATTATTTTTTATGTGTTGCCAGCCACATTTGAAAACCGCTTGTCACATTGCATTAAAACTCAATTATGTTACGAATAATGTTTACGAATAATAATAACGAATAAAGAGTCATCACAAGAAAAACTGCGCATAGCCTGATTCTTGTTATAAAAATTACAAATTCGAAACAATATCTTATATATAACAAAATACATCTTGTAAAGTTAGCATCTATTAATCTATTCTATAGAAGACGATTATTTTGATTTTAATGAGTATTCTTGAATTTTTTACAGGTTAAAGGAATCTTCTCAACCCTTTGTTATAGGAGAAAATCCTGAAATATTTACTGTAAACTTATTGTTAAAAAATAACGGACCAGACCACTCCTATTCTACCCGATTAAATGTTTCAGCGCACCCACTTGTTCTAAATAAGGTACATATGGAAAAAATTATTTCGAAACACAAAAATAAATCTACAGCACTTGAATTTTATAAGAGTGACCTTTTATTTTTAAATTTATGACTTAGATTTCTGGTGATTGTTTTTTTCAACCGTCTCCTGACACCTCATACGACGAGACTGTGCTGAATTACAAAAATTTATTATCTACTTTTAGTGACCTAATGAATACAGACGACAAGGTGAGTGCAACTATGAAGTTATAAAATCATCGTAAAACTACTCACAAGTATTCCTGCACATTCTACGCTAAATTTATAAATTGGTTGGATGGATATACCATGTATAGTACATACAGCATACTTATCTTTGTCTTATTTGGTTGTTATGTGCAGGTCATGCTATAGGTTTCCGAATCCATGACATGACATGCATACACAAACAATTTATATTTCATCACAAAAAATAGAATCTTTTGATATACGCCCATTACATATGCTTTCAGTACACCCTAATGTATATCGATGAATGTTATATCAAATGAATGAATTTATACTTTTTTAAAGTAACAACTTCGCTTTTTAAAACCTTTTCTATACAATTGCAATAATTCTCTACGTGTTCTTTATTTTCAAGTGTCACTTAAGTTTGCAGTACTCTCTCATGCCATTAACTCTTAACGCTTCTGTGGACGAGATCTATATTCATGGGACAATTTACTCAAAGTAGGTACTATATGTTACTTCAAAGACGATTGCACATGGTTATTGTTGTATTTTTCATAATTGTTTCAGTGCCGGCAGCAGCGTGGTTTTGGACCCATCACCTCATAATAACAACTTTGCTTTTAGACGGAAGATTGCTTACAGCGGTCGCTATTTCCTACGAGGGTAAAAGTAGAAGTACACGTATTTATCAGTTATCATTGAATTGCAGCTGCAGATATAAACTATGTAAATAGCCTGTGGGCTATTTGAAGTAACGGAATGCATACATCAAAGTACTATTGTTTATGCATATAGTCAACCTTCAAAATTTGTGTAGATCCTCTTCATCTGATCAGATTTCTTACAATCATACTTTCTTTCCAAGTTATGCTTTGAGTTTGATGGACCCAGTATTAGGTGGCAAAGAGTCAACTATTAATCATCATCACAGCGTACGTTAATCAGGCGGCAGTCATACAAAGTATTGTATGGTTACATACTATACAAACACTGTTGAATATTATTGATTTCTCACCAATGTATAAGAAAAATAATCACGAGCCACATTAAAGCAATGAACGAAGATATGATTTTACAACAGGTTTACAATGTGGGACCAAATATACTCTCTGAAGCATTGCTAAAAATATCCTGGCCAGCCGCAGCTACTGCCGACTACAAGTTACCCATTTTATATCTTTATAACTTCAGTTGCACGGTGTGTACTGTGCTTATTTTGCTATATGTTAATCAATTTTAAAATTTGAAGCTGATTATTATATTATTTATTTACTGTAGTGATACTGTATATAGGGCAATTTCTGCTTTGTAATTCATTTTTCATCATGTGGTCAATATTTTTGAAAGGCTACCTAAATATGTTTTGCACGTTTTCGCAGCCAAGAGAAGTTTGCAAGTGCAACATTCAGAATAAAGTAAATCGTTTCAATCTGAAATCAAACAATGCTTCTGCCAACGTTTCTCTTACTTTTCCAACAGTCATCGATTTCGACACCGCAACGGTAAAATCTTTTGAGAGAATTGTCCCTGGGGCGACCTTTGTTATCTACCATTTTATACCTAAGTTTAGTTTGTGTATAATTTGTTAGAGGTATCACGAGTAGGAAGTTACACCGAAAAATATATCCAAAATGTTCAATGTCTGTTTTCTGAAGCAAAAAAAACTCTTAAGATAAAACATATGCAAGCATACATTCCTTTTCAATCAATAAAGCTTATAAAGACCGTAATGTCTGTTTCCGGTCATATTGTCTTTTGATGCACGTTGCACTTACCAGCAGACTGACTCGAACAACTTTTATACAAGTTGTTCGAAGGTTTTTATCTTGAATTTGGTATATCCTGCCAAAAATAAGACAACTCAGTACAATAGTGTTGATCAAACTGAAAGCTGACATTAAACACAAAAAACAATGACGTTTTTTGTTGAAATAACGCTTATAAATTGTTCAACAACTTTAAAATACAGCTTCCTGTATGTTAACATTGATATCATAAGATTTCAGGGCAGCAATGGCATCATATTTCTACCCTTTCAGACATGCTCTAACAGCTTCTGCGAAACGATCGACTGTTCGATAAAAACGTTTGCATCCTATACATCTATCAACGTTTTATTATCTTTAAAAGTGTGGATACCAACACTCTCCCGTCAGGTATAGCAGTCTAGTGTATGATGGTATTCAAATGTTTAGAAATTTGAAATAAGTTGCGGAGACTACATAATATCAGTCTTTATCTGACATATATTATGTTGCGATCCACATTGCATTGTTTCTGCATGCAACATCGTTTTTAACTTGTCAACATATTTTTCTTAGTTTTCTGTTTCCTTTTTCTTTTATAAGCGCTGGGACAAACAAGTTTCCACAAAAATTTTTCATTATACTTGCATTGTTAGTTTAGTAATTGCTTACGTATTTGTTGATTTCAATCTGCAGACAAACTTAAAGACAGTGATGTCAAGTTACGTTCAGCTTGATGTTACCAACTCATCGATCATTCCACGAAACGTCACATACAGCAGCACAGTAAGTTAAACGAGGCTACATTCACAATTTATTAAGACAACGAAAGCGTCATTTGTTTGCATTTGTATTTTTTAAATTATGATATGAAACTGACTCCTATTTTTTTCAGGCGTCACTTACTGTATCCGCTTTTTATACGCCTGCTACTACAACATCTGACGCTAAATTGGACATTGGAGCAATTGTTGGTGGCGTGTTTGGCGGAGTGGCTCTATTAAGTATCACAATACTCGCAATGTGGAAGGTAGTAGCACTAATTTAACTCTAGATAAAAATTTTTACATTCTCAAACAGTTTCAACTAAGAATAATAATCTAATCAGGCTGGCTTTTTCGAGAGCAAATACGCCGAAAAGAAAAAGCAGGCGATGGCAGAAGATGAAACCACAGTGATTGAAAATTCAAGAAGTACCGCCGATTTGATGGAGTGAAACAATATTTTGTAGTTTACTAAATTGCTCATTTTTCTTTGGCTACACAGTTTTTAAATTTTATTACGTAATTGCGTTCAATGATAACGATCCTTTTTATTACGATCGTGTAGCTCCTAAAAGCAGCATTATGCTAACTACACATCCTGCGCAAAAGAGAAAATAAGAGTATCATATTGACTCACACAAGACATATATTAGCTCTTTCAGGTTGTGATTATAATAGACTTGAGATGACTGCACATATAGGATGACATTTTGCTGCCACACGGTGACGCAGCCGCAAAATAAAATCGTAAGGAAACGCATAAACGACGTGCCATCTAAAATATTACGCGCATTCGCAATTGCACGTGTCGGTACAGTGAATGCGTCAAGAAGTGTATACGCTGTTTGATGTCAAGTTTATGGTACAGGGTTATCGCCTAAAAAGTTGGTGCAATGGCGGTACAAATGAATTATCGAGGCCTATCGTATGGTCTATGAGCTTAGCAATCATTCATATTTCCGATGAGGTTAGGCTCTAGCCCTATATAGGCTATTGCAGGACTGGCCAACCCGCGGCTCTTTACCCGTTATTATGCGGCTCTTTCGTTCATATTGAACCTCCGAAAGAAAGCACATTTTACCCATTTTAGGCAGATAAATAATACGCAAAAGTAATCTCTACTGGCTAATGTTCAATTGATATTTGCTAAATAATGACTGATTACATCAGAATCGACCCAGAATAAAGATGATGAAACTGAAACAATATCTGATGCAGTATTATGACGTAATAAGAAAAAGCGTCATAAATCATAATGTGTATGATGTGGCTCTTTGCGGTTAACACAGTAAGAAGTGAGGCTCTTAGTCTCTGACTGATTGGCCACCCCTGGGCTATTGTAATTTTTACTCCAAAATACTACAGGTTGCTTAGTCATAAACCTTTTGCTTGTTTATATTTTAACTTGATTTGCTTCATCGGGTGTATTTCTTTGAATCACATCGCAGCATGTTCAACCGCCTTGACATTGGTCATAAAGCCTAAATATAAATAACGTCAAAATTTAGCTTGCTTAATTAAAGACCAAGCTTGGTTTTGATGTAAATTGTTTCATTTCTTTTTATGTTTATGAATTTGTTATTGTAGTTACAAAAAACTATTATACCTATATATTTGGAATAATATCCAAAGTTTTACACATAATAAAAGAAAAAAGTGTTTTTGGTTTGCTTTGAATTGATATGCCTTAACTTAATGAACAAGTAATTTATTGCTGATTGGTTCCGGCTATTGGCGAAAATAAGTCATTACAGCAAACAACAATATACTTAATAAGTTCACTTCCTTTTAAAGGCAAGAAAACATAAACATATTTTAGAATAAAGTCATTAAGCAAACGGTTAGCTTCATTTAAGAACCTAAAAATATTTAAGTTATAGCTTTTATGATATGAAATGAAAAACGTATTACAAAGAATTTTTTCAAACAGTAAAGACACAAAGTTTACAAAATGTCATGTGCTATAAAGAGGTGTTACGGCTGATCAAAGCAACGTTTGTCTGTAAATTAAACAAAATTTTAATGGTACCGTTTTAGAAAGTTATATAGAGTTAGTTGTGAAAATATAGATCAATTATTTTTTTGTTTTCGTTTTGCTTTAACAATATTATAAAAGTGTCGTTTGTAAAAAATCTGTTTTTAATGAGCAAATGATATTGATGTACGGCTTCCTTCCCGTTTTATTTAAATTACAGCATAGTTGCTTAAATAATACCTCAATGGCCGCTAAAGGGATATTGGAACAACAATGCACAGACTTGAACAAGTGTTACAAACACGATTAAATTTTCCTAAAAAACGCACTCAACTTTTAAATTAATATTTCATTTCTTTTCTTTCCTTTGTCCTGCTCGAGCGCTCACCCTACTCGCATTTCATAGAATAATGTTTATTTAAAATACTTTGCAAACAAACATTTAAGAACTAATGCGCGACACAAAGTAATAACACAAGATTCAAGCAACAAAACAAGACGATCAAACTTCATGGTACTTATGAAGCTTTGTGTCTAGCATATATCGGATAAGACTTGGCTGGCAACTTTTCCCGACAACTACGTCCATCTGTGAATAAAGAAGCGGGACCTGGCTGGGAAGATTTATCACTTCTTATTTCGATCCGTATTGAAGTCGGCTGGCCAACTACTATAGTTGTCTTTGTGTTACTTGTGTGTGTTGTAGCGTGATCACTTTGCACTTCTTATCTTATCAATTATTTTTATCCCAATGTTGTAGCCGGGTAGCAATCATAAGCTTTGTTCGTGTTAATCATTGAGGAGAGTGGTTGTTTTCTGTATGGAACAAAAGGTTATTATGACCAACAATCTTATCTCTACCTGATATGTTCGGTGCATGCAGCCGTTCACCGTGAAAGAAGAATCGGTCTGGCGACAATGGACGCGATAAATCCGTCACAATACAAAATCTGTTTTCAGTAAGAAAAAAAGCGGAAGTGGAGTTTACTGCAATGTTTTGAATACAAGTCATATACAATTCTATACATATCGCATCTAACAAATTAACACAACAAAGAACCGACTTTGTTTGGTAAGATAATATTTTGACTCGATTGTTTATTAGTCTCACTTGCGTTTTCCAATGCTTTATTTGTTTTGTTAGTGTTACTTATTTTAATCTATTGTTTGTTCCAAAAGTTTTGTTGTGTGGGTCTTCCGTTGCAATTTTTAATGTTTATATTTATTTTAATAGTCTGGTCGTGGCTTTAACCTCTCATCGGAGATGTGTTTATAATCTTTTTTATGAATGCAAGTTAACCACATTTATGCAACGTCTGTTGACTTCAAGTAGGCCGGGAAAGCGGTAGATAACGTACCTGACAAAAAAAAATCTGTAACATTTGCAAAATCGAAAAGAAAGCTTTTTAACGTTGAATTGACCCTTTGCTATAAAGTTTCATACCTATCCTGGAACAATCCTCTTCGGTCTACATGCACAGAAACTTATGATAATTTTTTTTATTAGTATGAGTGTATAATAGGCCATTGGTCAAATTCCGTTAAGCAATTGGTTATCATGTGGTATAGCTTATAAAATATATACAGCTTCAAGATGCTCCATGGTTTATTTGGCAACCATATTCTGCAAGACTGCATTTAATATTCATTAAATAGACGAGCTTGCAACAATGCAGATGACGTTTCCATTTCTGCTCATTACACGTAACCAAAATTTATATACAAAAAAGAAGTTTTATGTAATTTGTATATGAGATATCGAGCATATAACTTTTGATCCAAACCAACAACAAATAGTGATCATACATTAATATCAAACGTATACGTTACAAAGCATTCAATAATTTTATAAAACATTACGTGTAAGAAAACCTGAACGGCAGGTGTATAGAATTAATTGTGTTGCGAGTTTAGCGCATTATGTGACAAAAGCTGAGAACAGATTAATTTACAAGGCAAAGATTATGCAAGTATGAAATCATAAATGCACTTTACTCTGAACGAATGACATTCGCATTAATTTTCCATTAACATGCTGTCGAAATCGCCAAAAGTGCAATTCAACGTTCAACTGTAGATAAGACGGAAACTGACGGACATAACTCATCGATCTTTTCTCTTTTAATGGTAAAGCTGTTAATTGCATCTTGGCTAAAAACAACAAAACAATATGGCTAAAATACAGCTTTTAGCATCAATTAATCCTCTGCAGATTAATTTTGCTGATTTTACGGATGAGTTAAGAGCTGTTATTTGCAAACCGTAAATTAACAAAGATTTTTAGGTGAACATACTGATAAAAAATTGAAGGGAACAAATAGGTATATCTACAGTAAAACAAATAGTTGGTGCGTATTATGGAACAATTTAACATTTCGATCGGTTAATTGCTGTAAAATTTATAAAAATGTTCGTTTCGTCAGCCTATTGAATTTTTCACTATGAATGATATTACACTTGAGTGAAAACTTGCATATTATGTATGAAGAAACGATAAAGCGTACACTATATAGACACTGTGACTTTGGTTAGCGTTTGGATCATATATATGCTTAAGAGCATTAAATTAAAAACGTTAAGAATACGCTTACTCTTACTTTAAACCCGCTTTGTCAGCAACATTCCCATTGGAAACTTTTGAAGCCATAACACTTGTTCCTAAAAAGCAAAACATTAATAATGACTGCTTACTTTGTAAAGGATTATTTGAAATGTTTTCTGGATAATTTCCTCACATTGATAAATTTCTTTCACGACAAATGCCTGTTGAATCTCGAAAAATCTGTAGCTTAACGGTCTAAAATTGTTGGTAAGCAAACTATCGACGTAGTATAGCAACGTAATACGGTCTGTGTGCGAATTTTAAGACGGAATTTGACTGAAATGGCTCTATAGAGAATTTCGGTATTTTCCACAAGACCACATACTAAAAACAAGATGGATGTACTACGAACGAAATTATCGGGTTTAGACTGTATTAGAAAGTGGGCGCTGTTGGGCGTCAGAGAGCCTTTTAAAAATAGTATCTGAATAAAGTCACACATTTTTGCCAAATCAGAACCAGTTTTAAGATTATTAAGGATGTGTTGTAAACTTGCAAATTAGCTTTGAGTGACATTAACTGACACTCGAGTGCCTCACATTATAATGCTTCCGTCACACCAAACTTTTTTTCATTACACCCAATCAAGTTCATAAACTTCATAAAAAAGTTTGTGATTTGGCTAGATTAACGAGTATTTCAATTCTAGAAAAATATTATTGCAACTTTTTAAGTTGGTAACACAATGTGATATAATGCGTCTGATAAAGTACATAACTGCACATGAGTATTACCATGAGTTGATGCTCCCATTTCAGTGTCGGTAATTGCTGCTATGTTGGCTATTTTCTTAGCACCCTATAATATAAGATGCAAAAGCAGAAATTAAAACATAAAAGCATGTTATAGAGTAGACTATAAGTTTGTGTAAATTTTTAATTATTTTTTTTTATACAAAATAATGCAATAACAGAGCAGCAGAGTCAACGGTCATTATATTTACAGCAAACTAAATATTCACAGAATATATACTTTTATTAACGCCGCTGCGGTTTCCAACGGATTGTTCAAGCTATTTCCAAAACTAGTCTTCTTTAACCCTTTCTTATTAAAGTCATGACAAACTGCCCCATCATCATCCGCATATTTACTTGGCTTTTCTTTGTACAAATCTTTTGTGCGATTACCCCATGCTGTGTAGTCGTACACTGATCCCTGACTTGCAGAGGGAAAAAATCAAGGAAGATTTTTAAATAGTAATGAAAATAGCAAATAATTCATAATTTAAATTTGAACACTATGACATCTATCTAGTGACGAAAAAAGCTAATTTTTATAATAGTAAATAATGAGTCGTGGCCAATTCAAGAAATAGATTTGTATAATATTAGAAAATAGAAGAAGTAGTTTTGGTTTCAACAGCTTAGTGTTGCTTACATAATCATGAATTCAAATTTGTACCAAAACCATATTATATTTAGTTATCTAGCTAGTAATCATTAAAACAAAATAAACTTCAAACTAACACTTACTTCGGAAATTGTTGTAACTTCCAAGTATTAGCATTAACAACAGTTTTAGCTTGACAGTTTCGAGAGCAATTTCTTCGAATTGATGCTGCTTTTTTTTTATTAATCGATCTTTTGCAGATAATCTAACATAAATATTTCTCCGGTTATTTTATTCATATTATAAGCATCATGCTGTAAAATACCAAAAACAATATTGAACAAATCTATGAATGCATTTCCAATGAATTGAAAAGTTGTATGAAAACGGTTTTAACCAAACACTTTAATACAATTCTTATATGTCTTGCCCTTAGATATGCTAAATCTTGCATCTTTACTTTAAATCATCTTTGTAGTGCAGTTGCCTGGATGCTTTAGGTTTTATATGCCATCAAAAATATGTACTACACAAATCATCCTATAGAATGTCTGTCATATTATTTCTCTACGTATCCTAATTAAACAATAAAAAACTTAAAGAGATGAAATTCAAACCTGCAAAGCACTACTGCCGATAAGAAGCAGCCAATGAACCCCAAGCTGGACAACACAACTCCAAATATAATAGTTCGATTCTTTATTTCACGTTCAATGAATCGATATTTTCTATTAAATCCAGCTGCAATGCATACAGAAAGGGCTTTTATTGACAATTTAAATCTACAGAAAGAAATGACAATATAGCATAAAATACTTGGATTATTTCAGCTATTTGTTCATCTACGTATGACATATACATTCAATAAATTTAAGTTGCCATAAATTCATGTATGTCACATGAATTGTCAGAATTCAAATTGCCATATTTATATTTGTGAAATGATTTTTTACAAAATTACTACGTAAATTATATTATTCTATTGAGTGTCAAAAATAGATAAAGCTAGATGTTAGGCTTATTATTACGTCACGAGTATCAAAAATACCACTTATATTATTAGCAACGAAAACTAGCCTACAGTGAACTGTAAAAAGTGAATTGTTTGTGACTTAATATATGTGTTATGACCTGGACTTGACTTGATGAACGTGACTGGCTCAACTTCACCTGGACTTGTGTCGTTAGTTACATAATTTGTGTCACAACCGTTAAGATTTGTTTCATCATATGTGTTATAATAATGTACATAGCAACTAAGTTAGGTTAGCTAGAAAATAGTGAAACAGTAATAGCATTGATTTAATGACAGAGCCCAATATATCACCTCTTTTTCAACGATTGATCTTTATCGTTTTTGTACTGACCGTAGTTTTATATTAACGTTATAAAGAGTTCTGTTATATTTTTTCTTGATCCATAGCTCGGAAAACGTGGAAGAATTAAGCTTACATCCATTTCCATTGAACAATAAGCAAGTAAATATGAACATTGAAAATGGGCAGCTCGCGATATCCTCATCCAAAAGTAAGTCATAGGCATCTTTTGTAACAGTTGGTAAAGAGCTGTTAACGAAAATGATTAGAAACCCGCTGTGTCTGAGAATCAGTCAAATATTTCTTGTGGTCATTTCTTAAAATAATGTTGTGAATAAGGTATATGATAAACTGAAAGCATCAGAAACGTAAAAACGCTTATGGCACAAAAAATTTTGGCCATTGAAGCTTGGAGCCACGGCCCAACCGCCAACCCTGTAGAGTCAAATATGCCAGCATACAATAATACATTTTAAAGATTATTATTTGTGCAACATGTTCGGTTTGCTAAAGGGTTGAAATCTCATTTGTTGCGCATGGATTATTATTCATTTGCTATATGTCAAGCATGTTTTCAAATATTTTACGCACATTCTGTCTTTGAATAAACACAAAGTAAAAACACAAAGCTGTAAAACATATCCTGGCTATAAGACTTGGTCATATACTCACGTTGTGTTAATTCGATGTATTCGGATTCGTTAAGCTTATCTTCCTTCAAATCAGCAAACAGAAAACTGAACATTTTTGTTGCAGGTAGCACATTGGCAACAACCATCAGTGAAAGTCCTGGGAATTAGTTATGTAGGAACATAATTAACTTTTCTGCATCAACAGCCCCGAGAAATAAAATTTCCTTGATAATTTGAGATGTCCAATACAAACTGCTCAATTTAGCTTATGACACACATTTCATTCAAGCACATAAAAAGTTTTTTTTATAACATATGAAAGAAAATACACTAGCAAACTACAGCAAACTTGCCTATAAGAAGATACAAGCAATTGTTGCATATCATCACTGACGCTGTAGAATGTTGACCAATTGTATGCACAGAATAGCTAAACAGACCATATTTTAAGGCTATCCCAACAGAAAGAAGGGTCAATCCTAAAAATGCATCTGCTGAGTACTTAAACACATTTAAGCAGAGAATACAAATTATTAGGCATATCACTGCTACAGTACTGTGTTTTACAGATCTAACAAATATTAGTCTAAACAATTTATTTTAGATATAGTGTGAAGGCTTCATTCATATAAAAAGAATCAAGATATCTAAATCAAAAACTGTCACTTTATTAGTTTGACAGCAACCATTCAAAAGCACCGTTTCTTACGTTTTGGTTTTGAAATTAATCGTCTAAACATACAGAACTCTACCTTGTTCAGTTAACGAAAAGAATGATTTAAATTACAGAACGTTTTTGTAGTTACTTATATATGCCTGAAGTTAATCAATCTTATATAATGCGATTGTAGCATCTACATACCCATCGTTCTGTCGTTTTTTAAAAGCAATGTTTAGAATGCGTTTTGTATGAAGCCTTCCAAATTAATGGCATGGAAGATAGTACTCTCGATATTAATTGAAAAAAGATCTGTACCACAGATCTATAAACGCTGAACAGATTTAATAATTAGCTTTCCGTGTTGGACTGTGTTTGTTATTAATAAAGTTATATTGCAAACTTCACCTACAACTCGTTATTTTTGTCAACGTTACAGCTACGTCTATAAATACCAAGTAGGCCTACGTTTTGGTCCGACAATTTTATTGAATGGCATACTATACTTTAACGGTCAGTTGAGCCCTGAAAGTTATTCTGTGCTTTGTAAAGCAAACAAGAAAACTTTCTGCTTAATAACGTTGTGATGCATACATCAAGCTGATTAAGACCAAGTCGTGCTTTAACTCTTTCTGGTTACGGCTATTCATATTTTCAATAAAATTGACATTATAAGGTTTCGTTGGAAACAAACCGAATGATGACGAAGTGTATAGTCTATGATACATGTATAGTTTATACTAACATCTTTATCATTTGACCTTACAAACTACATGACTTGTTATAGGCTTAAAATTTCGTGCAATGGCAGCTTTTTTGTGTTTATCCTATCAAAAACTTTTTAACTTGCCCTATCTATTATAATATAGTCATAGAAGGTATACAAGAAAAAACGTTAATTTAGAAGAACAGGAGATTTGAAAGCAAAACATTAGGTAAAATAACAAAAAGTAGAAAAAATTAAACAATTTGATTATTGATATTTTATGGTCGAACCTTTCCTAAAACAATTTGAAAAAAAAATTTCCAGTTATATCGTACAAATAATTAATACTTCGAAGTTGAGATCTAAAAGTCATAAAAAGTTTTCCAAAATCCATTTGGTGAAGTTTAGCCATGAGTTCGAGAAAAGATCGACTAAATTAACAATTGGCTTGTAAAACCCTGCGGTCATCCCTTCTCTTAAGTATAGATAACGTATTAAAACATATACAGTACATGTATATAAACTTGCATATAGTGGTATTTAGTATACTTTCTGCACATAACATATAATTCAATGTATAAACCAATTTGAAATGCACAAAAATCATTACCTCATTGCATAATCACACATGCATTTTGTATATGCAAGTCGAAGACAAAGATCTTACCAATAATGATGATAGGACCACTGAGGTGATCTTGTAACTTGAGCATTTCCACAGCTGTAATTACTATTCCGACTAAGCCCAGAAACGATGAAAACACAATGCTACATGAAAACAAACGTTTTTTCCGTCGTCTTTCTTTGGAACGGCGTTTCAAAATTTTGTTCGTTGGCATTTCGGATAAGAAGTCAAGGCAAAGTAAGTTAGACGAGAAAAATTTGCCGGTACACTAGGCTTGTAATTTAAAACCTATCACATTACACAAGATTTGCAGAATTATCGAGTGCAACGATCACCCGAAGCAAATATGAAACTAAAAAATTATTTACTCATTGTTTTGGCTGGATTGCGGCTTTAATCTATGCATTAAGCAACACGACTTAGACTTAGAACTTAGTTATTCTGCCGATTTCAGACAAAACAGCCACTGAACTTACTTTTAAGCATCGTCTTCTCCCTTAGTACCAAAGAGAAATACTCTAACATAAGAAATGCAATGAATAATGCAGTCAAAAGCGCTTTGCGTTATTTTATTTAACTTTACATATACGTTTTCACATCCTGATGTGTGAAGGCATGTCTTCATTATTTATAAAATAAGCACAGCTAATTAATAAAACATATAACGCTAGAAAATTAGATTATTTATTATTTTATCTACCAATTAACCTAGTCAATGAGATTCGCAAAATATCAAACTTACACTGCAAAAAGATTTTTACGGTATAGATTAGGATCTATAAGTGAATGTTCTCTCAGAACTAATTTAAAGCACAAAGTAGATATGAATGAGCAAAATATGCAGCTTTGAAGTCACAAATTTAAAGCTTTAAACATATCTTATATGTTCCACGACCTCACGACCTCATATGTTCCAGTGTATAGCGCACTTTTAATGTTGTGTTTTAAAACATCCCTTTTAAAAAATTGAGATATTTTCGTTTCTGTGACAATACTAAGTAAAGTAACTAAACACTCAACATCATCATCCTCCGACCGACGAACTTGCAATAATAAAACTCGTGCTATATTGCAATGGGCAACTTTTAACTAAAATTGTGTTATACGGTAATAACATATGTAGTACGTAGATATATCTATGACAGGGGTTCAGTTGTGTATAGCAATCTTTTCAACATTTCCTATTTTGTAAAAAAAAAATTAAAAACATTTAAGTAATGCCTAGTTATCTGATGAAGTCTATATTATATACACGAATTGTACATATTATACATAATATACATGCACGTATTATACATACGGTATTATAGTATGTATAGCACTATGAAAAGAAGATATTCTGAAATAAAAATTAAAGGTAAATAAAAAGTATATTCGACAAACAGAAAGAAACGTCCCGCCTCAACACGATCACAGTCGTATTTCAAAACAATTTTGATGAAAAAATTGAAGATATGCGAACTCTCACTAGCAAAGTAACTTAAAGATGGTCATGGCCTTCGTTGTGTAGAAGTCTAGTCAGGTTTTACTTGGAAAGAAAAGGGCCTATTGAGGACAATGTTTTATAGTGTTACTTGGATGTGTTTCAAAATATGAAAACACTTGATTACCTGGACAAAATTTGTAGGACATTTGCAAAAAGTGCTTTGATCACATCGATTACTTTCTAAACGTAGCAAACTGTACATAGCCTACATGAATCTTGCGTATATGCCGAACTCATTTCGTCGAAAGGTAGAGTTTTTGTGGTAAAAATCAAAACATTTTAAGTCCAATACGTCCACGTTTATTATTTTTATTCCTATTATAGTCTTGTGTTTTTTTGCTTGCTAGTGTTTAAAGCGGCAAGTATTTATCATTGTGGAAATGGAGAAAAAACATACCGGGCTCATATAATAGGCCTACACAAGCATTTGTCGTGTGTGCACATGAAAAAGTTAGTAATAAAGTGAAGCCCATAACCTTTGAAACTGCTGGAAGTCCATAATACAAAGTATGTGATCTTGCCATATTGTCGATATCCTGCCAGTGCTGGCATCGACGTGAATTTTATATCGCGTTTTTGATTCCACAAAAAGAGGAAATTTTAGCGTCCATCCGATTGCCTCAAGACTGAGTTTAACCGCTATTTGTTTGTGATATACAATTACAGCAGGCATCTATGAAACAGTCCGTATATGTGGGCTCACTGTACAATGATTAAACAGTTATATACAATCTTGTACAACAAAATGGTATAGGGCACATGTTTTTTGGTTCGATTTGTAAAAAGGCTACAGCAGTGTTTCTCAAATTTTTTGTCCCAGGTCCCACTTTTGCTTTCACAAACATTGTACGTCCAACCATCACTGGTTTATTTGAGATTGTGTTCAAGCCCAGGGGCGGCCAAACATTTTTAAAAGCTGTGTCTAAAATTCCAGCGCTAGCCCACCTCTAGCATCTCACCACCTCCCACCTCGCCCAAAATGAACAAAGTGCAAACATTTTGGGTTTTTACGCCTCAAAAACGGCTTTGGGACGCCTCGAAATGAAATGTAAATCTCTCATTTATTCGTACAAAAGTTAGCTATTTATTATGTACAATTTTGAAACGCACAATAAAACGATTTTGAAACGCCAAAAACCCGCTTAATGAACGTTTTCCTCAGTTATGTTGTAGCCGATAAGTAGTCGCAAACAAAGGGGATGCGATGAACGAAAAGGATTAAAGATGTAAGCCTACGGCCCCCAAACATTTGGTTCACGAGGGCACTTAATACAATTGAGTTCATGAGGGGTGGGAGGATGGCCCACTGCGTAACGAAAGTCATCACACTACATATGCGTTGTTGAGGCTGAGATGTTCCTGATCCACAACTGCGGCTAACTTGGTTTTATTTTATTGGTAAATAACCTGTGCCGAAGCACAGGCATAACTTGACGCAGAGAGAAGTCTGAAAAGAGCGTCTGTGCCTCCATGTCTTAATATTTACTGGATTGAAATAGAATCTGTGAAAACACAAAAAATGGAAGTGGTGTCCTGCCGCTGCCTTGCGGACAGAGTGGCGAACGCTACAGGCCCTCCTCCTTAGTACCCCATGCCTATTGAAGAGGTACAGTTGCATTCTCGCTAAATTTCAAAGCGAAAGTTGCAAAAATTGATTACGTAATTCTTTGTTAAATTTGAAATTACACACTTTACCAAATTTTTGCCAAATCCCGCCAAAATTCGGCCAGGCTTTACCAGTGGGGCGCACGCTCCAGGTTTAGAAACACTATTAGGCTACAGCATAACGTCAACCCGTGGGAGATCCGAGCAAAGCAAGTAAACAGAATGAACTTCAAGAAATCAAAACCAAAAGAAACGAAAAGTAGAGTATTCATAAATTGAATGTACTTTATACTTTTTGTACTGAGTTGTGCAATGATTTACTTTTCCGATAGCTTTGTTTCCAAAAATTTCGAGAATTAAAATCCGTTGAGCTTTAGCTTCAAATTTGCAAAGAAAAGCTAAACGATATTTGCAAACAGCATTCACACTATGTGAGATAGAGTCTCGTTGTTTATATTTTTAGCGCCACAGCCAGTTGCGGTAGACAGAAGATGTTTTCCCAGGACCATTTAGAAACAGTAGGCTGTATTACCAGCAGCTACTTGCCACAAGCAAGCTGAATGTCCTACAACGTTAACGTATACATTTGTTAACGATTATTTGCTTTTTGTTAGTTTTGAGTATTCAGCAATTTTACAAACACAACAAGTGGATACAAAAGGGCATGGACAATTTTACCAATTTTGTACTTTCAGCCTGCGCTATACTTTCATTTTTTAATAGTTGACACCGTTGCCTGGGCAAAAATTTCTCTTCCCTCACGAGCCAGGTAATTTAATAGTTTTTAACAAGCTGGCAGCAGAAGGCGTAATTGTGCAAGTATACTAACGTATAAAAAGCAAGCTTCCACGTCCTCTGTCGATAAATAGCTACATCGGTTTTGTAAAGGATATATAGATGAATATATGGTAGCAATATAATTAATTACTAATGTGGTAAGCGAAAAAAGCAAAAGTAATGTTTGCCAGAAGTGCCGACAACCAACCAAAAAAGCTTGATAACGCATCAAAACACAAACATCCTCTGGAAAAGCAAACTGCTCATTACCGTATATAGGGTATAGGTGCTTTACACAAACCATCCTAACGTATAACACGATGTGACGAAATTACTACAACAACGAAATGATGTATAATGAGAACAGTTGATACTATGCTAAACAATGGAAAATGCAAAATGCTTGACCGAAGATTAAAATAAATGGCACACACTTATTGTCTAATTTTTGTTCTTCGGGGAAGGAGGACGAATTGAGCATAAAAAAGAGTTTGCTATAGCAGGGTTTCTCAAACTTTTTGTTCTGCCACTCTAATTAGAAAAAAAACTTCTCTGCGGTTCCTTGATGCCTACACGTGAAAGATATCAATAAGATATCATCGCACATCTCAAGTGATACTTTTATCTACAGCGAAATCATAAAAATGTAAAGCGATTAAAAAAAATAAAAAACAATTCCATTTATAAAAGTTAAATATGTTTCACAACCCCAAAATTACATTTTGCGACCCCAAACTGTGTCGCGATCCATAGTTTGAGAAGGAACTTGTATTATAGCTTAGACAAGACACTTTACGACAATATTGGTCAAAATAAAGCTTGATCTATAATTACAGGTATTGAAGCAGAGTAGTAGAAGAGGACAATTTGATTTGATTAAGTTGTTAAGTGGTTCATTCTTGACAGCGACATGGTGTAAATGTAAAACATAAAATCCGTCTGTTTGTGCATCTCCTTCAAGTATCGCTATCATTAAAAGCTTTTTCCAATTTTTGGAGATGAAAGTGGCAATTTTTGACAAAGCCTGTTATTTTCAGGATAAATTACATCTACTTAAACGCAAAATCTGATAAATTAGGCTAGTTTCTGTTATTTTTATTAAGTTACTACGCATAGGAAATTGGTACACTAATCAGCTTTGACCTTAACATAATTTGATGTCTAAGTGGTCACAAAAATTGTACTAAATTAATGGTAACAGTTGTAACGATTATAAAATTATCGACTATATTTAGATACCAACTGCTTTGCGCTGTTCGTGCCGTTTCCATCGAAATTACAAAATACTCTTGTTTTTGTACTATTTGAAAAGGAGCTTTAGTATTGGGTAAATATTTGTTTGTACTTAATCGCATTATATTTTCTTCTGTTGAAAGCTTTATGGCAAAACAAACAACGTCAAAAACCTGCTCAATACTTTACAACGTGCTGCAGCCAAAACGTAACAACTTGCTCCAGCGCTTAACACATTCAAAACTTTTTGAAACTTCTGTCTTATCATCAACAAGCACTGTATAACGTAGGTTTTGCAATTCTATAATAACTACGTTAGGTATTCAATCCAATCACCTAAGAAACGTTTCGTTTGCGTCAGACTCCAAAATCGCAATGCTAAAGATACTTTTAGACCCATGTATACTTTTACCCAATATGGCTATTCTGCCATGTCCAGTTATGTCATTTAATGTAGCCTAAATCATAATCATTTCACAACCATAATGTAAGCCCTCCATCGCCTAACTTACCATTTTCACGTCCTGCAACGGCGAAGCCGCATTGTATAAAGTTATGTTAGAAGCAATACTTTTTTGTCTGATTGTATATGTGTATTATTTTGTTTTATCTTGTTAGAAGATAGGCAATGACAAGATGACGCCATTTTGGTATGGTTGTGAAATATTTATCCATAAATCCTTCATCTATTAGTATATAGACATAGTGCTAAACATCTTTCTTTGCAGATAAATGTTTGGCGAAAGTGTTACATTAAGCTCTTATATCTGTACATTGCAGTTTTAAATGGGACCGGGACTTTTTAGGCCAATTTTTTTCGTCCAAGGCGGATGTGGTAACTTCTTTTTTGTTTAATTTTCTTTTTGGTTATCATTCAAAATTTGTGCATCAAACTAGCTCTTTTAATATCCGGAAGACAACTTGAACTAATGGAATGTCCAAAGGCAACAATTACTTTAACCGCGACCACTTGTTATTGTCTATGTGCAATCTTGTTCTCGTGGGAGAGACAGTTGAGCAGGTTAGCGACATTAATTGTTTCTTCTAATTATAACCTGCCGACATTGTACTTCCTGCGTTCAGTCGTGGCGCATATCCCTGTGTAACTTTCTTAAAGGAAAGTTTAATAAAGTGAGTAAACGAGTTGTGCAGGAAAGTTTCTATAACTCGGTCCAGGTATAGCAACAAGAGAAAAGCTTTTTAAGACGCTTTAGTGATAAACATACTCGAAGGCCTCATAAGAACCCATTATACCCATATTTTTCATCGAAACCTGACATATTCCAAATCACAATATAACTGCACAAAGAACTTTTTTCTTCGTATTTTAGTGCGTGACTTAGCCTTTTGTAAAGACTTTGGCTTATTTGTGGCTAATGACGTTAAATTGCCGTGTTTTCGAAGTCTGACAATGCGTTGAATGTTCGCAATAAAACTCGCCAATGAAAAGAGTTTAATTTCGCTGCTATCTTTCTAAGCATCTGCCCCTTATTTGCTTTGTCGGAGAAAGACCAACGGATTATGCGGACGTTATTACAGGATCTAGGTACGCATCGGACACCTGGGTAGTTACACATCATTAATCTTTCTCCGGATGCCCTTTGTTCGACAAGTTTTCACACATTGCCATGCTAAAACTACAAGCTTCATGGTATGGCCGAAGAGCTATTTTCTTGCAAAATTATCTTTGGTCTCCTCCTGGAAATGAAATATTTTAGAGCCACTTGGCTTGGCGAAAATTTGCGGGGTTTAACGGCTCAAAGGGGGCAACGAGGCGTGTGTAGTCTTGTGAGATCCTCACGAAAACCGCAGGTTTTGGTCTATAGTTCTTTACGGAAATTTCACATCGTATTTGACCGCACGAATGATACCCATAAAACATGAAAATCAGCAAAGTTGTTTCTAAAATAATACTAAACCAATTTCGTACGAAAGTATCCTTTCAGAAAATATACTTCTATATTTATACATTATGGAAGAAATGCAGTTTTTTGCGGTATATTATATTCGATATTGCTAGAAACTTCGTTTGATTTAACACAGGTTGACTGGAAATAGCTGATCTATAACTGATTTTGAAAAATAAAGCTGTAACTCCAAATAAGGATGTTTTGATGTATGAATTGAAAAACGATATACAATTTTTTTGTAGATCAATTTGAAGTCGAGATGTATAACTTATACTGTATAAGTGTATAAAGAATTTCAGTACTTTTCAGTTTTGGATAATTGCAATTTGCAGTTCTACGTTATTCCGATGCGAATTTAATAGTTGTGCGCAGAACAATTGTACAGAAAATGACTACTAGATAAGAATAGATGCTCGAATGAATCAAAAAGAGAAGTGCGAGTCTTTTTCTGGCTTTGTCTCTCACACTTCGCAGGAAAAAAGAATGTAAGGTACGACAGCCTCAGATGCGGGCCATTGTTATTGTTGCGTCGCAGCAAAGTGTATCTTTGTCTGACGCAAAGTTTGCAACTCGTATACTATCGTACTTATCATGCAGATAAGAATAATGGCTTTCGAGGTGACAAGTGTAGCCTGTAAAATACGAAAAAAGCGCTCGAGCTTTCACCACCTACAAAACTGAAGTTCATAGAGAAAGTAGCTTTGTATGAAGCTGTATGTCGTATGGGCAGTGTTGTGCACCTAACAAAGCTTTCGTTGTCAGAAAAATAGTTTAGATTTGTAAACGAAATCTTGGTTTAACAAGCTTTAGACTGGTGCTACAATGACAGGATATTAAAACAGTTAATCGCCTTTCCTTTTTACATTTTTAGTCTTGTCAGATCATGGTACATTTGTGTGCTACAAATGTGGGAAGTTAAGTAGTTACAAATGTGCGGTAAAAAGTTCCATACCGTTACTGAATAAAATGTCAGGAAACACTGCAGTTTTAGGTTCCACGACATATGGCCGCGGGAAAGTGGCCGCGAACAAACTCACCGGGGTCAACTGAACGTGACGTAAATTGACCGCAGACAAACTGACTGTGACATAAACTGGCCGGCGATCAAATTAACCGTCGATAAATTGGCCGGCGATCAAATTAACCGACGACAAATTGGCCGTCAAAAGGTCAAAATTCTAATTCACTATCTAGTCACTTCTGTTTATTTCAATAAACGTTTCAATGTGTATTGAAATAAAAAACAATTTTGTTAAAAACAAAGGAAATAGTTACAAACAAATATTTACTTTACATATCATATACTACCGAGTTTAAAATTTTGACCTTTTGACGGCCAATTTGTCGCCGGTTAATTTGATCGCCGGCCAATTTATCGACGGTTAGTTTGATCGCCGGCCAGTTTATGTCACAGTCAGTTTGTCTGCGGTCAATTTACGTCACGTTCAGTTGACCCCGGTGAGTTTGTTCGCGGCCACTTTCCCGCGGCCATATGTCGTGCTCCCGCAGTTTTAATATTTAAAACAATGTGTTTGCAACAAATTAATACGATAATATGTCTTAAGCGTCATAATAGGTTTAGGTGATCAGATAGTTTTAGCGTGTTTTTAATAAAAAATTTAATGAGTGCACCTGTCGCCTCCCTGTTACAAGCTGCCTCGTCAGCCGTGCCTGGTTCGACATTAGGTGAGTTGAGTTGAAGAAACTTGTTTTATAGTTTTAGAATTAAAGTTTTCATATGTTTGACGAGGTATAAGGAAGTATTTATTCTGTACTTTAACCAGTGCTCACAAGGTTTTTTTAATTCAGGCGTTGGTGGGTCTTTGTTGTCACATCATCACGCAAGCGCTTTCGTCGGAAAATTGCAACACAGTCACTCTACAAGTAAGCGCATAAGAAAACAAATTGAAAATGTTGTCAGAAAACAGTTGTTTTTTTAGTTTCGGAATGGCTGTTCAGACATATCGCAGTGTTTAAATAATAAAATCAATTGATTGATGACGTTTACACTTTGTTTAAGCTTCTGATCCGATGTCGCCGGCAGATTCCCAAACAAACCAAAGTGAGTGCAGATCTGTATTTTTTATTGTCACAACATGCTTATATACGTTACGGACATTCATTATCAAATACAGTAAATATTTCGAACCAAATTAATTACATAAGTGAAATGATCATTTCCCGAAAATGCAAGTTTCAGTTTTATTAAGATTTTCGAGTTAGCAAAGTAATAAACCAGACAAAAACTCTAACTTTAAACATGAAGGCAATTGCTTCAATGTAAACTTTTAAAAATTTTAAATTTTACAGGTTCTCCTGCGGACGGCGCATGTTCAACGGCGTCGTCGCCTTATCATATCACGCCACCCCCGGCTTCATCTCCCAGCATGATGTACTCCAACCTTGTGTCAAGTACTCCGGCATTATCTAGACCTAGCTTACCAAGCAGGTAAGGCCATATTTTATGCGACAAATAACAATATATAATTGAGTGGCAAAAAATATGTATATGAAATAACTCTGAAAAAAAAATTTACAGTTCTAGCTTACCAACATCGCCCTACACGCGATACTACAACGACATGTGGCCATCTAAACCGCCGGCTGCTGAGGTTTTGAGCGCAAGTTCTTCATCAAGCACCAGCACATCCTTTAGCGGGACTTCACCCAACTCCCCGCCCGGGTTTGTAACGAGCAGCGCATACCATCCAAGTCCGTTGGAAGCCGCCCTTCATTCTACTAATACTTGGTGGGAAATGCAAACATTGCAACACCATCACAATCAAGTAAGTTGCATCGTATTTGCGCAGTCTAAAACATTTGCAGGCAAGGTAAGTTGATTGATTTCTAATTTTTCTATAACTTATGTAGATGGCTGCTGCGTATACGCCTGAGTATCATCATGCTTTTACCGCCCCTTCACTAAACCCGTTGGGAACAAGCACGTCTTTATTGTCCACAGTCGGTGAGTTTATGCTTTGCTTGTTTGTTTGCCCGATAGTTTTAGGGCTTCAATTTCTTATTCGTATTTATGATAAAATATCAAAAACATACGTTAATGCATCAATAATAATTACGTAAAACCATCGATATATACAGCACAACATTCTCCATATGATTCATTCAAGTCGGTTTTGCCGAGTGCAGTTTACCCAGACGCCAGTTCAAGTCTGCAGCCAATGCTAACCACCCCACCGATACCACCTGCGCCCCGAAGCTCTCGTCGTTATTCTAGCAGGTGAGTCTAATAAGGTAAATATATATCATCAAAAATACCTACCTTTGTTTAATAAATTGCTTTAATAATACGCCTGTCTAGAAATATGAATATATATCCCGCTGCCCTTAGCCTACCATATATGACGTCTGTACATCATTTTAACTTAAACGGAAAAACAAGAATTTTATTGGTGGTTCAATATATTTAGGCAGTGCGATTAGTAGCCTACAGGTAATACGCTACTTATCATCGCATTCTTAAAATGCATGGCTGTGTAAAAACATTTGCATTTCGCTTTCAAGGTCAAACTGCAACTGCCCCAACTGCCAAGAAGCAGAGCGCATCGGTCCGGCTGGTTTCAAATCAAATCTTCACAGCTGTCATATACCAGGATGTGGTAAAGTTTACAACAAAACCTCTCACCTGAAGGCGCATTTACGTTGGCATACAGGTACTTCAAATATTAGTGTTAGTATGGTAAATGTTTGTGTGAATTTCGTTGCTATATTGATGCTTTTTATTCAGGTGAAAAACGTTTTGCGTGCCCAGTATGCAACAAGCGCTTCCAACGAAGTGACCATTTGAGCAAACACGTCAAAGCCCATACTGCAAACGGTGAGCCACCTCCCTCCCAAACTGCGGATAATGGAGAAATGATTAACGACAAAGTGCTGCCTTTGGTTGGCGACATTAAACCGAAGATAGGAAAGCACCAGTTGGTAAAATGAGACTCCCGTTTAGCATGAACTCACTGAAATATCGTGATGTGGATCGCGGATGGTATTTAAATCAAATTCACGGGGATTCCGGGACAACGTGCTCGGTCACAGGTCTTGGTTTTTTGATGCGGTTTTTATATAGAGATGGGTGGACGAATATGTAAGCCTAGTGTTAATTGTTATAATAGCGCATGGTAGTACCATGCCGAGAATAGCAAATGATAAGAACATTTTCGCCAATCTTAATACTTGGCATATCGTTTTTGAAGTGATTTGGCGCTTATATCTTTTATCATACGCCCATGTATAAATGCATTTGTACTGCGAATTGTGACAGTGAGCTTTTTGCGTAATCTATTATATCGTTAAATTGAAAATAAAATCTCAGAGTTAGAATTGTTAAGTGCTTATGCCTTTGAACAAGTGGCTAAACAGGATAAGACAAAGCATTAAAAGATATCGCAAATGTCAGAACGTGATCAGGAATGTAGGAACCTTGACGAAATATTGCACAGTTGTTGATTGGTACAAGTGGTGAAGTTTTTCCCATGCAATTAAAGTATTCGAACTCGCGTGCTTCGCATTTCAATACCTCGTTATTAAGCTCAGCGAGCATCAATTAAAGTTAAGCATCCGCATTCTTATCGTATTCTGACGTTGATAATTGCCGCCTTGTGTATCCGAGTCAATCTCTCAAAGCTGAAAGCATTTCATTTAGTCGGACTGGGGCAAATCCGTTATTGTATTAATTAAATTAAACGTCGTACGGTACGAGTTAACTTTGACGCCAAAATTACAAAGAATCCCATTCCGGTTATTATCTGTTACTTTGACATTCACATGGACCACAACGCAAATGATCGACTAAAATTTTTTTATAGGAAAGCATAATGAGTTGTTATGGTTTCTTGTTAACAAATATTGAAGTGTGGAAAAGGCTTGAGCTGATTTTTCATGTACCTTTTAGTTCAGAGAATACGTTTGCGGTTATTTATACGTTTACGATCTCTTAATTTGCTGATGGTGTACAGTGCCCGCGAGCATACACTGAAATACAAAAGCGCTACGGAAAGCACATTAATCTACTTGTAAGAAGGTTGTAATTCCACATAAGTAAAGAAGGAAGCTCAGGTCTGCGTCACTCGCTGACAGTCTGAATAAGATGCCAAGACGTGGACGTTAAGCCGATTTGTTATAATTGCCTGTACAAAGGTAACTGTGACGAGTCCATAGCTGGGAGCGTCTGGCAAGACTAAAAGCGCAATTAAGTCTAAGGCTACTTTGAACAGATTAATCATTTCACATGTTCCAGGTAGTAGAGCTTAAAGGGACCGTATTACATATTTATATCAACCTTACAAGGCAATATTAGTGAGAAGCGGGACGATCCATTTTCAAAACAACTATGTCACGCGAAGTGTGCTGAAATAAATGTATAATATACCTATAAAAGTGCTCCGAAATATAAATGCATTTATTTTCTTTGGAGGTATGCCAAACGATTCACGGTTGTTATGGTGGAAAATCGTTCTATAAATTTAACTAAAGTTTCTCGTTCTTGTAGCGCCATATTTTAGCCAATTTTAAAAACAAACAAATAACAATGCATTTTCACCGCTTATTGAAAAGGATTTTTAAGTTTTTTTCTCAAATCAAAATTAACATTACACAAACTGACAAGATGTACTTCAGTTTTCACAAAGTGCTTGTAATGTTTTCTTTTACGTTTTGATCTTAAATCAGATCGCAAGCATTGACAAATGGCATGTAGCCCACAGCATCGTTAACCGCCGACAAAAAGCACTTCAAACAGCTGGATAATGGCGTTATCTCTTGCGTAAATACAAGATGTGGGCTGCTCACTTGATGTGTTCTTGACATCGCCAACTGTAGCAACAAGTAGCTTGATTACAAAAATGGTATTTAGTGTTCTTTAAGAAAAAGAACGACGATCTTCATTTTGCAATTGTTGTCGTTCGCTTACTTATTTCATTTCACTCAAACGTATATGGTCATTGCCTAATGACATAGTTTTTGACGTTTCGTCTATTTTTTGCCATTAAATGTGCGAAACGGAAAATATGATGCTAACCATTACAGCTTAACAAAAGAATATGCTCACGAACAAATGATAAACTGGAAAAAAAAAAATTTAAAAGAGCAAACACCGAAAATCGAATGCGTCCTTTCACTTAAGTTTTTCTTGTTTGGCGTTCCTGCAAAGTTACAGGCGGCAGCGCTCAATGATTCTTTCGCAATATGTAAGACTTTAAACACCTTTTAATGACGTCGAGTGTGGCCATGACCTTAACTAAGGTCGATGCGCAAAGTAATAAATTCACAAGTTGCTTCAAGACAAAGGAAAGAAACGGTTAGCTGGAGTTTAATTATGAGGACGTGAAGCCTCTGTTTTGCATTTGTATAATTTAAATAAATTTAAGTTGAATGAAAGCATGGCCACGGGTTCTTCTCCTTGTCAAAACGTGTTCCACGTGTAACGTCACTTCCTGCTATTTTATTAAAGATTTGTAGCTACAAAAAAGTTATTTATATGTTGCAATTAGGTTTATTAACAATTTCCAATTTTTCCGTTACTACCTCTTACAGATTTGGTAGTGGTATTATTCTGTTCCAGATTTTGTAGGCGGTAATGTAGCCTATACGCGTCACCTCATCTATGTTATTAAATTCTCAATTTACTGTAATTAAAGAAGGTTTTCAACAATTTAACGATTACTAGTGCAATAACGGGAAAAAGAAGAATAATAGAAATTTTAATAGGCTTATTTTTTATTAGAAATTCTCTAAAAAGTTTATCTAAGTAAGCTATATACAACAATTTTCTATATTAACTCCTACAGATTTTAGACATCCAGTAAATATTTTTGCATAATCATATTTGCGTCAACAATTTTTTATGTGACTTTTATCCAATAATTGTAATTAACTTGTTTATAATTAACTACACTTCTCTGGAAAGTCGTTTCGCGTTGTGACCAAGCGGAATGAAATACTATGAGTTGGGGTATTGTACATATAGCCTTTTAACCTAGATTTACATTAGGTTTTTCTGCAGCAAATAGCCTTTGAAATACATTAGTCATTGGAATCATCATCTTTACAAAATTTTTGTACACCTGAATCGCCAATTTGTCTATTCACACATAGGCCGTATTTTAACAATGGCATAGGGCAGAGCTTCCCAAACTGGGGGTCGCGTAACGAACTTCAGGGGTCGCAGAGCGTATACCAATTTTACACGAAGTACAAAATACAATCGAAAAAAAATATCGTTCCAGCCTAATCAACATTGAAACCGCCTTGAGACCAGCATTAACAGATATTGAGCCACGGCTGGACTTGCTTTGTAGCAGAAACCAGTCGCATCAATCACACTGAATAAATGTGTGTGCTTTTTTGTTTCCAGTAGCCTATATATGTGTAAAGTAGTAAGTAGACTTTGAGTACTGGTTTCTTGAATTCAGTCTTTATTCTTTGCATCTCAATAAATTTCACTAATGACTAATGTATGTTTCGCACTGCTAATTTAATCAATTTAAACGTGAAGGGTCGTGGAAAACTTCAGAAGTTTGAAAGGGGTCGCGAGCAAAAAAGTTTGGGAAGCCCTGGCATAGGGTAATACCGACAAGAAAAATCAAAATGGCCTCCAAGCGGATCTATCTTTGTGGCCAACACTCACAACTCATGAAAACAGCAAAGTAATATTGCGAAATCACAAATTCGTTGTAAAGCTCAACTGCAGTATATTCAGCAAAACTCAGTCAGCAGTTTGCTAGTTATTTTGCACCAAATGCTTAATAAGCGTCAAGAAGAACCTAAGGCATTTGCTAAATTATAAGGTGCAATAGAGTACAAAAGTATAAACTGATTGCCACAATTACCGCGCACATTATCTGAACATTAGCATAGCATTGTTATTCAGTAAATTAAGGCATACATTTAATTCACATATAATTATTTAATTGACGTGCTTGTAAAACCTGTTCTAACCTAATGCAAACTATTTTACTGCACATTAAAAGTAACAAGTTTTACACTACACGAATGAGGATGATTCCATCAATGCATTTATTTCTTTATTTTTTGGTATTGTTGGGGCGTCCTCGAAAAACAGCGCTAATTCGTAACTAGCGAAAAAAAGTGATGAAACTAAGAAGGCTTAAAACGTGCACGAAATGGTGATGTTGTTACGGTAATTAACTGATAACAATATTTGCTATTTATTCACTAAATTCAAACATCTTCTGAGATTGAAAAATCGTGTTGAAAGAATGTTATCACATATCATTTTCAATTGTGCAAAACTGATGCCGGTAGACCAACCCCGCAATCCTCACGCGTTAGAATTGGACAGCTTACAAGTCTCAAGTGTGTTTTACAAGCATCTATAAGCCTTGGTATGAGCATTACAAAACTTCAAAAAATTGCTTAGTTCAGAACAGTTTCATGTAAAGTAAGGGACTTAACACCAGCCGATAATAAATTATTTTATTTATCATGGATTTTAATTTTTTTTTTGCAAAATTTGCATTGTGATTAGTCATGCTAAAGTGGTATAAATTTCTTTACAAAATCTCAGTAAACGATAGCTTTTATACAGCCTATCTTTCTCTATCATACGTCGATAAACTATGCCGGTGTCATGTCAATGTTATTAACATATATTATTTGGGCTAAAGGATTCTCCAACTTTGCAATTATATATGAACCTTCAAAAACATGCAACTACCAGCAAGGGTAGCGGGGAATTACTTTATGCATTGCTATCCAGATCCTCTCATATCAAATTCCAGTTTTCTCCAGCACTTAGTAAAGTAACGAACATTTTCCGGTTTTCCGGACAAAAGTTGTCATATTTCGTCATTTAGATAGACGTGGGCTTGACAAGTGTAGGCACTGATAGGCCTACTTCGGTTGAACAATGTAGGCTAAATAAGCGTCGACAGAACCACAAGATTAAAGGTTTGCATAACGTCGGGAATGATACTGAAATTTGGAAGCAACCGTTAGGCGAAGTTTTTGTTACCATGCAAAAGATCTTGTCCTCACACATACCGTCCATTGCTGCAGAGGTAATATAGCAATGGTAACTAGACGTTGCGCATTTGTTTTGACTACCTACTGTTTACATATCCTTGGTTTAAATTGATACGAAATGCATAAAAGTTCTGAAGGAACACAGTATGAAAATGTGTTACAGTTGCAATATAAAAACGGGGTTTGTAAGGGTTGAAAAGATATAAACATTTAAAAACATATAAACATTTGATTTTGATTATTCTTAAATTTCACTTACAGACACAACTCTTTAGCGCCATCAACAGGTGTTTAACAAGGAACCATAAAATAACTTATCGAAAATAGTTATAGGTTTAGCAAGGAAAATCACTACACACACTTGATGCCCTTAGTTTGATAAATGATGGAAAATAACATCCTACATGAAACAGCTTTAATTGATACCTCATCATTGCAACATTACAAAATTATGTGACAAGATTTACTTCATGTTGTTTTTTGTCATAAGTTGTGTTTTGCACTCAGATATGTTGATATACAGTACAAAGAAATCTGTCATGCTAAAATATTACTGAAAGTTCAATTTAATTAGAAGCAATAAATCAAAAGCTAAGAATTTAATTGCAACTTGACTTCATTTAACAAAGTTATATTGAAGACAGTTAATGCATATTCACAAAAATGTTGACAAATCATGTCTGCATTCTTCAACCCCAGAATAACCTACAAAAACACAATAAAAATTAAGGAAAATACAGTAAATTGCAAAAATCCATACTTTCGAAGCTATCTAATTGTTATTATACAGCAGGGTGGTCCAAACCCTGGCACGCTGGGCTGCATCAGCCCATAGACAGGTTTTGTGCAGCCCGTGGACACTTTCAGCATACCGTATTTCCCAGTGCAAAATCAGCAGATGTTAAAATACAACTGCGTTTTATATAAATGCATTACATTAGCCCACAGCCCGAGATAAGTTGTACACCATTGAAGTGCAAGTCAATATGTGATTATTATGGAATAATAATGCTTCTTTACAGCTCATGTCAAAGTATTGTGTGACGACACACACATGATGATTTCTGCTCTTTGTTGCAGCACAGTAACAAACAAGTAGAAGTATCAAGAAGTGTGTTGTTAGTCGTGGGGCAAAACATTAGATTATTAAGATCAGTAAACTCAGTCCTTTGCTTACATTAGACTATAGAGTTTCCCTATTTGCTGCTCACAATGTTTTCTTCAAACCTTAATGCGGCCCTTCATGCTTGCAGTCTTGGACTACCCAGGTATACAGTATACGATGAGGATGATAGCTCAAAAAAGCAAAAGCTCTGAATGAGCTGCACATTTAGTGCTTATAATTGGTTAGTAGCAGCCAAATGGCACAATCTGTGTAATCAAACTGTAGCATAAAAGTCTGACAAATTAATGTAATCTTGTTCTTCTGCACAACAATCTAGCTAGTTATATGGCACTTGCTGAATGTACTTTACTGCGTAATAACTAAAAACCATAGTGCCAAGTTTAGTTTGATTCTGAAATTTTTATTAGACCTAATACAAGAAAGACCAGTCCGTCATTTTTGACTGCTGGTCAATAATGGAAAGACAATATTGTCTTTCTCTGTGTCAGGCAACCAGACGTTATCAAAACAATGCTAGTGAGGTAGCAGAATACTGTTTTACTCCCTTTTGTCTCAAAACTTTACTTTATTATGTCATAATGAGGTCTGCCAGGAAATGTTGTGAAACTAATTACAGCAGATAAGTTGGTACATTGCTATTAAAAGTCGTTTTATAGCGGCGGTCTTTCTAGTGTTAACTGGGGTGAGTTTAAATTGCATTCTTAACGGTGATTGTTGGGTTGAGCCGTTTTGCGTGGCAACAATTTGGTATTCTATTAGACTTGGTAAGAATGCTTTTTGAATTCTATTCTTAAAATATTTTAGCAAATTTGCATGAAAACATCAACAAAACATGTACATAAGTCCACATGTAGTGGAATAAACAAGTTTCTAAAATATCAGAGAATTGAAAAGCCTATATGAATAGAGTAAGGAACTTTCATACAGAAGCCAGGAAGATCATTCTTGCATGCACAGCTTTCTCCAAGAGTTAAACAATTCCAAATGAGGAAAGCAACGAATGAGTTTTCTTACAGCACCACCACTTTGTTTGCTTGTAATTATTTTTACTGCACAGACAAAAGATGCTGTATGGTATCATAATATTCTAGCCCTGGAACTTATTCAAAAAATGAACTTAGACAGCCTTCTATCATGTGACTACCAGCAGGGTCCCCGGAACCCATCTTATTTGCTGCCACTCTTACATACAAATGGCACTTTTTTCAAAACTTAATTTAGCTAATGCAGTTGTTTCAACGCAAACTAACCCAACCCATTTCATGCACAAATGTTGATCAAATACTTCATGCCTTACAGCGATGTTTCTCAAAGTTATGAAGCCCATGAAAAAATATGTTTTGAGCAGCTTAAAGAATTTAATTCACAAAAATCCCATTGAACTTACTGGAAACAATTACAGTTCCCTCAAATATTGCGTTTTCCTAAGGTCATACTCAGGCTAAGCTTCCTAATGAACAATGAATGGTGCATCATAGCATTGTTGCATCCTAAATGTTTATTTTTCAAACTTATTACACAAGAGATTTCTGCAGATTAGAATCTTTTAGATTTCAATTTTGATTCATTAATTATAAAAGGTGTGCATTTCATTAATACATTACTACTAACGTATTGTTATTAAAAAGTTATAAATTGTAATAAACTAAAGAAAACATTTTAGTGGGTAAAGAGAAAGGCAGGAAGAAACCCAGGAGATCTCTCATGAAGCCCATTTTGAGAAATGCTGCTGTAGCGGCCGTTGGGTGTTTTGTTTGTTTGTCGCTGGATGGCGCTCTCACAATGCTCCCAGCACATGTTTATTTAACCACTGTTAGTTCGTTTACCGACCTCCTTTTTCGTTTTGCACTGTCTGAGCGCAGGACATCAGTTCGATTAAAGACTTGAAGTAAGAAGGTCGTGCTTGTTTTTTCTTTAATATATGAGCGAAGGTAACAGACAACGGAGTAGCAGCCTTCTGAAGCAGGAGTCAGCAACAGATCAACAACGCAGCATCGTGATAGCAACGCAACAACGTGCTAGCGCTACCTTCGCCATACTGCATTGAAGGGTTAGCAGACCAGAACCACCTATTCCGTTTTTTTTGTGGTGGTTGGTACCATGTTACCACAACGCCATGGAACAGTCACTTTAATTTCTTTGCCGGGTTTTTAAAATTCTTTTTCGTTAATTAGCATTAATTATATTGCCTTTTACTTCTGTCCACTGTGTCACATTTTATTCATATGGTAATTTTTTGTTAAGCTCATGGGCTATTCAATACAGTTTTATTTTTCTACATGTTGGCCGATCTGTTTCCGCGTAGGTGCTACCGAGAACGGCACGCAACCTCGAGAAAAGTCAGATGACTAGTTTTTTTCGGTAAACTACGTCAATCGACAGGGACGGCCACACTTTTTCCATGTATTAGTGCATGATACTTTCTTAACTAATGCTACTTGTGTCTCCAACGTTCATGTCAAAAACGAAAAACAAATAAATAAGTCTGTCACAGTGCTACTGTTTCTCTGGAAAATTGTACAAAGCTGTTTTTCATGATATCCATTTAACCTAATTAAAAGTTACAACAGAATAGCCAACACTAAACCTATAATTTATGTAATAGCTTAAGTTTTAGTATAATTTAGAAAAGCTAATGAAGTTAACTCACGCCATCAGACTTGGATTAGGCATTCCAGGATCTGCTCCCCGTCTCATGCCTAAAAAAATCAGTTAAAAAACATAATTTAATTAACATTGGATTAAACTACCAACTTTAACTGCTGTGGTTCTCCAAAAACAACAGGCTTTCTGCGCTTTTTTTCAAATAAAATCCTAACCTCATAACAGGATGGAAGGCAGAAGCCTGCCAATATGGTGCCTTCCATCCGATTTTCAGAGATTCAGCTTTTAAACGATAACATTAAAACTTGTTTGCTAAAATAAAAACATTTTAAAACATCTATATGGTACTGGGTCATTCTAAATGCGCATGCAATTCAATCTTTCTCAATTTCTGTTATAAATGCTAAGTTGAAATTATTCAAGAATATGAACTTCAAAGTACATTGACTACAAATAATTTTCAAATTTGTCCACAAACCAAAGGGCAAGTTAATATGATTGTATTATAAGAAGTAAATGCCATTCTTCTGCAATAAATAAATGAATGCATCTGCAATTGAATATACAAAACTGCATTTGGAGCCACCACCCAAGAATAGGCCCTGAAGAGGACTGTTTATGAACCAAAAACTGATAAACCTAGTTTGATTTATAGAGAACACAGTATTGTTAGTGTAAGTTATGGTATAAGCACTTAACCTATTGTATTTATTAGGTTATATTCTGCATTTTTTAAATTTTCCTACAGGACACCAGAAAACTAACTAGAGACAACTTTTATTTTTGGAACATAAACCACTCACTGTCAATGACTCTCGTATCCCAATGCATGCCCAAGAAAAAAACTGTAATCTCAGGTAAATGGTTAATCATATTTTCCAGGTTAATTTGAGAAATGATTAAAATAGTAGCTTTTGTCGAGCTGACAACAGTTTTCCTCACCATGGCAAGCAAAATATTAATATTATTATTTCCTCCACAGATGAGCAGCGTCATTAGTCCACTTGTGATATTAGTGCATGGAGACAATCTTGTGGTACAAGTGACGGCGTAGCGCAACATGTTGTTCACGAAGCTAAAAGACATTTCTGTTTCCTTACTTGGGCGACAGTTATAGGTCAGCTGGTCAGCATTTCAGGCGCCAAAAAGCAATGTTTATTCATAGGTTGCAATCGGTGTCCTAACTTGGCAACCTCTTACTAGAATCACCACACAAAAAATACCGACACATGTTGCTTTGCTTTCTTTGATAGAAATTCTTGTTCTTGCTGAAGTGACAATGCCTCTCACTGATCACACGTTAAACAAAGGCTAGACCGCTAGACTGTAAAGTATAGCAGGAGCACACACAAGAATTTTTTATCAAAACAGTATTGAAAACTGACATGCTAGCTGGCTGAAGCAGTTACGCGAGATATCAGTGCATAGTAATATCAGCATGCTTTTTTAACAGTGGTTTCAGTACAAGATTTCTTTCTTTTTATCTTAATTGTTTTGTTTCCTCAAAAACCACTGCATATTTCTTTACGTTCACTGCAGATTGATGGGAATGTTAATTTCACAATACGTTGCTGTTCTAGCAATATGCAATACCTTTGGAAATTTATACAGTAAAGCAACTTTACATACAATGTGCATGAGGAAAAAAAGATACAAGCGAAAATGGAAACGAGAGAGAGAAAAACATAAACCAATGTTGAAAAAGCGTACCGATATCACTATGAAGCGAAATCACTGATACCAATAACTGGCTAAAATGAGCTGTCTATCTAACAAAAATAAAGTTTCTGTTCTTTTTCTGTTAAAACTTTCTTAAAAATCGCAACATCGCCTGGCATCAGTTTTAAGCCACCCTGACCACCGGCTGCCGACTGTGCTTTGGCAAAGGTGCATATCAGCTGGTTGGGTGCACACCTACTATGAAAGAATTTTGATTTTGCAAACCTGCGATCTTAGTGAACACTGCCATACTGATCAGTTATACGTAACTGCAAGTGGGTTAAAATGGCTGGTCTTGTTGAAAATACATTGTTGCTATCAATCCATCACAAGTTCACAACAAGCTAATAAACCACATTACTGATATGTCAAGCTTTTGTTTTGACCTGACACATGAGCAAGACATAAAAATCCTCAAAAAAACAGTTGTAGCCTATACCAAATACAAGTTTCCCTTAAATATCACAAACCTACCAAGTGTTATTATCAATGGAATCCATCCCCATCTAAATGCATGACGAAACAGTCTCCACAGTGTTTGAGCATGTTTTTTCACAATTGCACTCATAGTTCAACAATACAATAACAGACAAGTTTCTTTTTCTCGATATTGTGTAACAGTAGAGTTTAAGTGGTACCTGCGGCATGTTTGAATGTAGTAATTCAGTTAGTTATTACTTGTAGTTGATTATTTTAAACTTTGCTTGACATGCCAAACAAAATCAGCCTATGTACCACACCAACAATCAATGTTTGCAATTCAAAAAAGAAATAAAGTGGGTTGACAATTTCCATTGTTAAGTATAAGTGATCAAAAAAATCTTGCCACTCAGACAGTAAATCAGAAAGGGTTTATTGTCACGTATATGGATATAATAACCCTTTTTTGAAATTTCGACGGCCACTTTCCTGGGGCCCAGATTTAACCATGTCATGAAACATGAGTCACAAGTCAAATCTAGTGGATGCCAGCCTGGTCATATCCTGTTAAAGATCGAAAAAGCACAGCGCCACGGGTGCCGACCGTTATGTCATTGTTAGTAACTCATTAAGAGCGTGAGAAGTTTAAGATATTTTTGCTATATACACAACACCACAACCATTAAACAGAACATACTGCATATATTCTTATTTTTCACATCAAAGCAAATTAAATAAAAGACAAGTTGTTAACAATGGCTGAAAGAATGGTCAACGTACTGTCGTAGCATAGCACTTTTTCTCGATCTCTAACATGGACAGACCGGCAAGCATAGCACTTTTCGACGAGATCTCGGGGGCGCAGGCCAAAATCTGGGTGACTGGGTCCATGATGGCTAAAATTGGGGAGCACTGGTTACAAAATGGTGCACCAGGTACATTTTGCAGTTTGTTAGGCAAAATTCGGAGCCCATGGGGCTCGATTTTTCAGAGGAAAATGTACAACGTTCGGGTGCAATAAACACAATCTTCAAAATGTCAAGGTTGCAGCTGCCATGCTTCCCACTATGGTAACAACCTAACAGGGCCAGATTGCAGAGTTTGGCATCATAGGCGCATTTAGCCACTCAATACTGCTTTTCATTCAGTGCCACAGTTAAGGTGCATTATTTTGCACTTACGGTTTGGATAGAACTTCTGTGCACTCAATTTTTAATTGATATAAAGATTGAATAAGTCAAACTGTGTACATAACTGTGTAATTGTGCACTTCCATTGTGCCTGAGCAATTTTTTCCCACCGCACTTGGCATTTTTGGTTGTTTGGCGCACCCAAGATCTTGCTGAAAACAACCATACCCTACAGCCTGATAACAAGGTACGACCAGATCGGTATGTACAACCAGGCTGGCTTCCAAGTCAAGTTATATCTCTTTTTAAGACTCAGTAACTAAGTCATTTGTTAAATAAGACTCAAGTAAAGTCAAATCAATTGATACTCAAAACCAAGCAAACAAAAAGCAAAAATACTATTTCTGCCAACCAGAAATGGTGAGGTTTATTACAAAATTTGCACCATACCAGGCTGCAGAGTACAGTACGAGCACACCCAATTTTTTTTTCTAAAATGGCATTGCACACCAGGGCAAACGGGTGTTCCCATGAAAAAAAGGAAACACTGATTTTTTCCCCGATTTCTATCATATAGGGCACAAATATATAGCTTGTCTGTACAAATGCCGAGTAGCCATGGGTCACCAGCATTTTGCTTCTGCACATCTGAAATCTCGGCGAAATGTGCCATACTCAGCAGTCCGGGGACCCTACGCATGCATAGACAATTATATTCATTTTAAGTTGTCCTTTAACGTTTTCTGACCAGTAAATAGAGATTTGTTTTATTTTAACGCTAAATGAACTGACTCGCGCCAAGTTGAGTCATTTCAAAGATTGAATCAACTTAAGTCACTTATGTCCTTTTTTAGAAAGGCATTCAAGTCAAGTAAAGTATTTGGAAAAAATGACTCGAGTCATTACGACTCTGCTGGTCAACTGACAGACAAGGAAAATCTTCGATTCTTGCCAAATATAAGTTATACAGGTGTATATCTGTACATATAGAGTCAACTATAACAGACATAACTGCGTATAGACATAGTTACCTACAACACAATTTAGGGTCTAGTGCAGGTTTTTTTCAACCAGGGGCCACGAGCAGAGGCCATACTAGTGAGCTATAACGTAGTAGCAGGGAAAGACGATGTAAAGCAGTCTCACGGTCTTTAACCTTTGGTTTGCAAATGCACAAGCGCACAACCATTGCTTTTTTCTGTTTATTGTGTATCGTAATATGTTATTGTAGCATAGTTATCGTAATCGGTAGTGTGTATACGCCATAGTCGGTGTATTCACTATTCATCACAAATACCGTAGTTGAAGAGAATGTAGAGGCATGATTTCCTAATGGCAATATTATATCTCCATCTTAGGAATTCCGGTCCCTAGGATGGAGTTTCTCTTGTGTGGTTTTCTTTAACCATTTATTTGTTGTGCATTTTTATATTAGACTAAACCCTTACTACCCAAATTGTTACATGATTTGGTTGTGCACTTCTGCACTAGAGTACTATACGCCAATTGATAATGAAATGCTTAATGAACTAACACATCAAACGCAAATGTATTCCACACATGAAGCGTAAAATGCCGCACTGCCGGCTCGAATCACCTGGTTCAAGCAGGGTGCCAACAAAATATATAGATTTGCTAGGATCGCCAAGCCACGTTTCGCCAAGTCACGTTTCGCCAAGTACCAGGGATCCTTCGACTCACTCAAATTTCTTTTCTTAGGGGCAAAGTATTTTAAGAAAACCGGCAAATATATTTTAAACCCCAAAACAACTATGCGGTGCACCATTTTTATTTAAAAAACAACAAAGTAATTTTGCGCTGCAAAAACATTTTTGCTTCTCTCAAAATGTTTTTCATGCTCCTAATATATCTCTTACACCCATCATATTTTTTGCTAAAATAATTGTGTTATTTTTACAAAAATAGTTTGTCTTTGAAAGCATTTTGATGGTACTAAGATATGTAGCGCCAGCAGGCACCAAAACCTTAATGAATAAATGGGGTGCGTAAGTGTGTATGGTGCGTATTACAGCCAATCAGTGCTGCTTTAATTGAGTAAAGTCGGTATACTTTGAAAGTACCGTTGGTAACGGTACTTGGCAAAAAATGTACCGACGGTTCCGGTATTCGGTACTATTTAAAAAAAGTAGTTCGGTACTTTATCAGTAATCGGTACCGGTACTTTTCATGTAAAGATGCTGCTGCGAATGCAATATTTGCCGTTATTATGCCCCGGTAAAGGTAACTCCAGATTAAAACATACGTGACGTTAGTCATGCGCAATTTTACTTGACATTTCTAGATTAAAAAAGATCAACAGATGCTAAAATTGGTATCAAGAATTAATTAACATGTGTTTTTGAACACATTGGCCAACTTGTTAAATTTTTGAACTACTCACGGGAAAAGTATCGAGTACCAGGACTGACGGAAATTTGTTGAAATAAGTAATTCGGTACAGGGATTCAGTCCTTTTTATCAAAAGTACCGACGGTACGGGTATCGGTGCTGGAAAAGCACCGCGGTGCAGTAATTCGTTACTATAATACCGCGGTACTGCCCACCTATGGTAAGCCAACAGTTAAACATCACATAAAATGATAAAAGAGGAGAAAATTTGGTTAAGCATGTAATAAATATCTTAATTTACAAAGAGAGAAACTTTATTTTTATGTATGTGTTCTTGTAGTTGGCTACACTTAATTGTTACATCATTAGTTTGATTAAAACTAATTATGCTTGTCGGTTTGATAGACGAGGGGTTAGGGCGCTATATATAACCTAGGTTTGGCATAATGCGGCCCGTGTTCTTCATCCAGTGGCTCTACATTGTAAAGTGGTCCGGCAAGGCATTAACGACGCTTGTTCCAATTCAGTGGTCCTAATGAACAGTTCAGAACTGAGGTAATATTGTAAGTTGTAAAAAATAAAATTGTACGTATCAGTCGGAACTTGCACCGAGGTTAGCTCGTTAGCCGGGTCTAGAGCATCGTTGGGTACAAGTTGTGCAATTAATGACTTTACTCAATTCTAGGACAAAGATTGTTGTCCAAAGTAACCCATATAAGTTTTACTCTACTACCAAATCTATTTTTGTTTCTTGTAGGATTTTTAAACATTAGCTGTCTCTTATTCGGTTACGAAAAAGTTTCTTTTTCTTAGCTTTCAAAAGTTCTCTTTTTATAGAAAAATGCAAAAATTGAACATTCAAGCCATTGGTCACATCGTTGTGTGGAATATGTGTACTGCAATTCCAACAAAAAAAAAATTTGGCTACATTTGTACATCCTATTGTAATTTCTTTACAACACTTTAATTCGTTTACTACTTTCACAAATAGGTAAATATGGTTTGTTAATAAATACTGTTGTTGAGTTGGATTGAAAAACTACACCGAACTCTTAGTAGCGAATTGCCTCAAAAATCCTTGAACTTTTACTGATTTTTATATTTCAATATTTGAACCTATCTTTATTGAAGTGTATTGTAGGCTATATTTTTGAACATTGTTAAAAATAAAAAATAATAGCGTTCCTGTGGCTCCGAGCAGGGGAAATGTGTCATAAACTGAAAGTATATATTATTCACCATACAGTATATCTACTTTTGTATCAACGTAATCGGTTTTCATTACACTTTGAAGGTCACGCTGATTACTGACCACACGACAATGAGTAGTTAATGAGTAAAAACCGTTACATTGGAACCGCCACTGATTGAGGTAAACACGGTATATAAATTTCCTCACACTATTTAAACCACATGCATTTTATTGTATGACTTTTGTAGCACGCAATGAGATTTACAAAATTAGCTACCGAAGTGACTGCACAAAAACACTGTAAAAATTCGCACGATTTCATACGCATCAACTACTGCAAAAAAAACTGCGCGCACATACCTCAAACCTCTCATCGTATTACAAATTAACACTGCAACAGTAAATAATAACCTAATAGGTAATTGCACTATCACATAGCCGCAAAAAGTGAAACATGCAATGCAAACAAACGTACTGCATGATGCAGTATACACTTAAACACATTCACATTTCTTATTGTTTAGAGAAGCGGTTGTTGCGTCCATGCAAATGGGCGAAATCCACCGACGTTTTCCTGGAGTGACAGGGCGCTTCGGTGGTTGAACTTGTATGACCGTCAAAACATTCTTTGGAAGGAGCTGGAAGTTCAGTAAGCGTTATTACTCCTTAATTGTATTGCCATATGCTAATGCGGACTCTGTTTGGACAATATTTATCATGTAGAAGTTTTTCGAAGGCAACGCTCACTATGTCACAAGGACAGTTCTAGTATAATGAAAGTTAGCGTTTCCTAAATCAACGTTTTTGCTATCAAAAATCGCTGTAAAACAGTCAGAGAGAATGAAGGCAATACAAAGAATAGTAACCACAAATTGCTATAAAACTGTTTAACAAGTACAACAACTATGGCTGTTTTTGAACAAAACATACTCCCAACCATGGTCTGTGAGACGCTGAGTTGACAGTTGGCACTAATACAAGTGCACTTACCATCAAACAAGACTAAAAGAATTTTACGTGAATCGACTGCTGATTATTTCAAATATATAATTAGTTGAAGTTTGATTACATGGTTGGATGGCAATTTTACAACCATTTCAAATAACACAAAATATCTGTCAGAAGTGTTCTTAGGGCATCCATCCTCCACGACTATTGAACGTTAGTGCACAATAATAAAAATATTGGATCCATTTTACGAAAAAATGCGATATGAAGTTGTAGCATGGTTGTGAACATTTCATAAATGGTCCCTTAATTATCTGGTGACCATTCAAAACAATTCTGATTGAGTTTATTCAAGATGCCAACAAAAGCATATTTCAGAGTTGTTTGTCCAAAATTAATCTGGTTACGTTGGGTTTAATGCGCAAAGGTAATATTACTTCCAATAATAAGATTTAATTAAATCGTCTCACCGATTGCAAGGCTCTGTAAGTGGGGACTGCTCTTCACAGACCTCAGTGATGGCTTGCTTAAAGCAATTGACTGCGGGGCATGATGTAATGTACTTAAATGGGAAAATAAAACCTATGCAAAGATATGAAACAAAATATGAAACCTGTGCAAAGATACTTGAACAAGGTAAGAAATTAAGGTTTGAAATCTGATGAAAATTGTGATCCGTATATTTAACAGAATTTGAATACCTTTTGCGATGAAGCAGCTGGAGAACCAGCTCTTGTTTGATAACTCTGCACACCGGAATATCTGCAAAACCAGATGAGTGAGTAGACCGTTGTGTTAGTCATACTACAAGTAGTTTATAAAAAATGACCTAAAACTGCAGCTGTAGCAAATGACAATGACATCGCCTTACCCAAGTGGAGAATCTTCGAAGGATCTTCTCGAATACAAACACTTGCTTTTGAAAGACGATGAATTACAAAAAGGAACTTTTACCGTTGAACTTGTGTCATTATAATATGGCTACAGAGAAAACAGGTAAAAAGCATATAAAATTATAGTTGGCAACTTGGTTGCGTAAATCTATGCTGTGCTCAATCATGTAACAAAACAGCATGATGTTAACTGCCACAATGCATGGTTTGCTGAGCTTGTTTAACATTAAAGAACACATGCAAAAGCAACACCGCATCTAGCAGACATGATTAATATTTACCACAAAGTATATATACCATAAAAATTATTCAAAAATTAGGATTATTACCAAAAATTGTCAATATTTGACTAATAAAAAGTCAATACATTTGCAATGTTAACATACATGAAAATACTTGATACAGTATATATCCATTATCCAGACAGCCTTAATTTTTAAGCATGTAATCTTGCAATGATTTTTCAAACAGAAAAGTTAACAAATGTCATGATAAATTAAGTTTTCCCTGAGCATATACCTTATGTGAGAAACAATCTGATGTTATGAAAGTACCAGAACTTCCACTTTGTGGTAGCGAAGATACAGGAATGCTGTCTTCATTTAAAGGAAAATACAAAGATCTGGAGTCACTGAATTAAAATAATATTAGTATAGATAAATTTCAGAGGTAAACATAACTACCTGTTTATAAATAACATGAACACAATGCTATATTGCATAGTACCAGGTGAAAAAGCACATAATTTATCTCATGTTGTCACCGGGGTGAAACGTTGAATAAAAAATTTAAAACAAAATATTGTTACCGACTAAAAATATCATATTGTTTTGAATCAGTTCGTGTTGGATGCAGGTTTTCAATATCAGTTGCATGTCTAGGCTTTAATAACTCCGCTGCATTACATCTTATGATAATTCCAGGCATATCATCTGCAACATCGTCTACATTTTGAAATTGTTTTCGTTTGTCTGCTAGTTTTTTCCATTGGTGCAAAGTAGTTGACCCTTCATTAAAAATTAAATTAATGGTTTACCAACTAACATAAACTACAGTAAAATCTCCACCACAAAACAATAAAATGCAAAACCTTTAATCACAGTGAGCATAAAAAGCAATTTGAACTAGTGTAGTTTAGAAAAGTTTCAGCAGCCAAGTGAAGACATTTACCTTCTAAAGATTTCACAATACGTAACTTTGGTGCAGACATGCATTTCTTCCTTAGACTTGATGGCAATCTTATTTCAAATGATGTCTCAGATGTTGAACTTTCATCTGCATCCAACCTACTTCCACACATCTGGCTCTAAACATAAGAATATAAAATCACCACTTTAGAAGATTGGATGTTTAACATCTGATCTGTGTAACTTCGACTTCTTATTGACAGACTAAGGAGCCATATAGGAAATATAATATCATATCATAGTAATTTAAATAAGTGTTGCAGGACACATTTGATATGCAATTGTAGTCTATACTCCTTTCATAACTGACTCCAGACTACTATTAACTGCAAATTCCCACCCCACAAAGGGATGGAATCGACAAAAACAATTTGTATGCAACAGTACAACCTGTTTCTCAGAAAATCCTTCGAAATTAAACTAGTTTTCAAATCAAATACCATAAACTGATAGAAAGTAATTACTGATATTTAACTTGAATTTTTCTAACAAACAAACATGAAAAGAATACATGTTTCAAATATAAATGTAATCTGACATATCATACTCGCAGATTACATGATTGTGAAATATGAAAGGCAAAAAACATATCATGCAATATTTACATACATACAAAACACATACTTAGTGGCCTGTTTATATTATGCTAGATAAAGCAAAAACAGTGTAGTCAGAATGAAGTGAAATTGCAGTAGTACTGAACATGTCCATGATGCTATCAAAAAGCGATCTTATACTAATTCTAGCAATTACCATAACATTTGATTTAGCTTTTTGCAAAACCTTCAAGCCTTCCCGACCAACAGTTGCAAGCTTCTCTAATGCCTGTTGCAAATCACTTGTGCCTGGAATCCCTGGCTTACCCATGCTTGGAGAAAGAAGACTGAAATTTTAACAGGGAAAAAGCATAAGCAAGCTTGAACAAGTGGAAATGAAAAGCTTCAGAAATTGGTTAACGTGAATTGCAACACTCTGGCAGCTGCATAATTGAGCAAGCTCACATCCAAACAAATATCTAAATATAACAATGAACTAAACCAGTGCGCTTTCAACCAAACAACTTTGACATAAAGTAAACAATACTCCAAATTCTTCAATGTTGTATTTTTTTCCATATTAAATCGACAAGGTATTACTGATCTTTTTTAAATTAATTTCATACCCAGAACTATGAGTACTTGTATTTCTTGCAACTTTCGAGACCGAAACATTCACTGCAGGTGATGGATTTTCCGACTTTAAACAATGACAGATTGATTCTAACTCAGTTTTCTGACAAGGATTTTATACCAAAATCAATCAGTCGATAAATGTTATTTAAATATTTTTGGTGCAACATCCTTTGTATGGTTAACTTTAAACAAAATATATTAGCCTTAGCAAAATTTAAAACACAATAAGAACTTCATAACAATACCTGTACTGCATTGTTTGCAAAGTTAGTGAGATGTTTGTTTGCATATCGGGCCGTCTGCAACACTCGCTCCTCTAGTTTGTGAGGTCTTACATCTGAGTATCTAAAATAAAACATTAAATCAGAAAACCAAGACTATAATTGGTTATACCCAGTTTAAATAAAAAAAGAGCAAAATGTATTTACATTTCATTGCAGCTGGGTATATTACGGAACAGTTAATTACTCCAGAATAGTTTCTTCAAAACAAAAACTTTTAATCCTATTGTTATATAGTTTAAACAAAAATTGTGCAAACCCTACAAATAGGCTACTTATTTTTCACATCTAAAACAAAACTATGAAGTTATTGGTGCTTTCAGAAAGGTAAGAATTGTAATATTGACATGATACAACTAAATTCATACTATGTGATATTACTTGATCAACTACATACGTATGTGTTACAGAGCACAAAAACAGAAAATTTAATTATGCTGATCTGTCACCATGTGTGACGGAAGAATGGTTCTGAAAATTTGGAGAAAGGTGACTGGTTCGTTTAAATTCTTAGGATGCGGATCTATTAAATTTTCTATAATTTGCACTCGTTACTGCAGGTAATGCCATAGCCTAAAAAAGCAATTGGTGACAGGTGGGACAATTCTCATCCATATATGACCAACAAAATAAAATTTGTTCTGTCTGTTACCTCCCTTCTTTCAAAGAAGTGTACACTTTTTTAATTTAAATTTAACTCTACCACAATTGCTGCCACCTTCTACTAATAATTGAAACATCATTTACAATTACCATATATCAAGAGAACCATATTATGAAAGTTTCATAAAAAGCGCAGTGCACATAAGATGCATTTTAGTAAAATACCAATGGAAAAAATCACAAGTTTAAACATCTTGCATGGTTACCTTCACCACAACACCAATTTTATCACAAGGAAAACCAGTCTTATTAAAGTGCGCTCGTGTATTATTTACACTGAGTGAATTACGCCCATTTGGAAGAGTAAACTACTGTATGTGCTTAATGTAAAATTGTAACTCTTCACAATTCTGTCATCACAGTTATTGTAGTGTCATACAAACTAAAATTTTGAAATGAACACACCAAGCATGAAAAGAAACCTTTTGATTTTGAAATAATTTCAAGTTTTGTAGCGCATTCTGTGTTGTTTAAGGATTTATTAGCTTATACAGTACATTATCTTGCAGCTTAACATACAATAAATATTTGCATTTTTGCTGTACAGTATTTTATTTTTATATGGGTTTACCAGTAATAGCAGTTAAGGCATTTTCGGTACAATTGTAGGAAAATGCTATATAACATTTTTCTTAACAGTGTTTGGATTACTCCGGCGTTTGGATTATGGTAGGGAGCCTTTCAAGTATGGCTGTAGCTTTGGTGAAGTTAAACAGAACAATAATTGTTTTAAAATTGGCTAAGTTTGCACAAATTACAAACTGGAAAATTACTGTAATAACATACTGCAGGAATAAAAATAAACTTTTACAAACTTGTTGGAAAAACAAGACTTCAAATCTTCCGGGGATTTCCTCACACCCTCATTTATATCAAATGTAATATCACTGATCTCTAACTCTGCAGCCAGTGAATGCTGGAAAGGTATCTGTGGCCCAAACATGTTGTCATAATCAAAAATGTTGTCACTGGTAGAGTCACGCATTAGGCGACTTTCTTCTCGAGTTTCATCTAATGAGTTCAAAACTTTACAATAACGCTCTTCGAGGCTTTGTACCTGTAAAAAATATATGATGTCCATGAAATGACAAAAAATCACGAAGTCATAATATGACATAAAATGCAAAATTTAGTTCTTTAAATAACATTAAAAGATTCTATCACATTTCAGATAAATTAAAAATTGCTCATTATCCGAGGATTATCGAAAGACAGTCCTTTATCACCTCTTGTGACAACTCGTATTGTGACTTATTAGCAGCAGATAAATGCAGCTGAAGGTCTTCGTGTTCATTAGCTAGCTGCAAACAAAAACAATGACATGGTGAGGTTTAATATGTTCCATTACGACAAATTTCTGCTGAAAAAATACCAAATATATATACGACATTTTATTTTGACATGACATTTTACAGGTTTTCAATGGTGACAAAATGCTAAGGTTAAACTGTTAGTCGGCACTGACAGCATGTTTGTGTTTGAGAAACTCCAAATGTATTTTTTACAATTACCTCCTTATGTTTATGTTGCAAATCCATAATGTGGGCAAGTAATCCAGATATTTCATCTTGCTGTCTGTCTGCTTCATCATTTCGCCGAGTTAGTTCTTCAGTTACAGCAAGAATTTGCGAATTGGCCTTTTCTATGATAATAATAATAATACAAGAGCATTGATTGCAAATGTTCTGGCAATGTATGACTGTGACATTATTAATACAGTAGTTAAGATACTTCTAGACAAAAACTTACGCAAGTCACTCTGCAGAAAGCCGAGTTGACGAACTGTGTCGGATACCATCTCATGCTCCTTGGTTTCTCTATCACCAGAGTTGTCGAAAAGAAGAGAACGCTGAAAGCAAAAAGTACAGAATATTTCAATCTTATGAAAAGTGATTTTAATTTATCAAAACAGATATCCAATCAATTGTTTAACGTGACTTTTGGTTGTGCTAAATACCATTTAGCAGGTAAGACTAGATAAACAAACCCCTCCAAGTCATACAAGTGACCTTGGTAACTTAATCACCTATGGTTAAAAATTAACTAACTTATACTAACTGCATTTTTATCCGTTTTCAACAATTCTACCTCGGTCAAAATGAATAAACAACCGTGTCAATAAATACCGCAATCTATGTACAGAAATTAATCTTTGACCACATACCTCTTCCAATAAACTAGCCTTATCTTTTTCAAGCAGCTGAATTTTGTGGTGCAAGCCGTCAACATGAGTTTGCAATCGACCATACACTTTCAAATCTAACCAAAACATAAAATATCCAATAGGTGCACATGAAACAATGACATGAAACAATACACAAATTTGAGGAGAAAACCCCTAGAAGTATACCTCATGTGCAACACCAAAACATACCACGGGGAATTGTGATGGTTTGAACCAAACTGTTTGCTAATAAGTTTGTTTTCCATCATTTTCTCCCATATCCATATGTTTTACTTTTTTGAGTAAGCTAATGGTATTACAAGACGATCCAAATTTGTCAAAATGAGTTTGGGCAAACAATTTTTAACGTTTTTAAGAATTTAATATGATATCAAGACATCATGGATGTAAAATGGATGAAATTAAAATCTATTGGGCAGTTAGAAGGTTAAAAACTTTTAAAATGGCAGTTAACTTAAATAAATCTAACAAAAAATTCAAGTAAATAGCTTAGTAACATTTTCACCATAATTCAAACTAACTTGCTACTCATTTAAATTTATTTTAAATTTGGCTTTTGGGTTGTTCTAATTACAACACAACTGACACTAATGATCGATACAATAATGAGTTAAAAACATAAAAAAACAAAGACATTCAAACAAGCAGTTTTTCATGTATTAAGTACACTTAAATCTGAAACATTTGAACTCACTGACATCATTAACTACTACTAGTAAGCTGTAATTTCAATTACACACATAAACGTTTGTCTGATTTGTCAAGTTACATAAATCCAAAATAAATCCAACCTTTGCTGGGTGAAGTGGCGCCACTGGAGTCTGTTTCATCATCAGCATATATATGGAGCAGATCTTCTTTTCTGCTCACTTCATGACGCAACTGAGATGCCTAAAACAAATAAAATGATTAAGTACAGTCAAACCTAATTAACTCGATTTTGACTAGTTCAAAATTTTGAAAAACTGGAGCAACTTCAATAGTGCTAGAAAACCACCTATTATAATGCAAATAACCAATTAATGATAACTCAAACTTTTCAATAGAAAATTCCGTTTAATTTGGAGTGTATTTTGGTCCCCAGGAGGTAACTAGTGCCACTTATCTTAACACCAGTCCAAAAATCATTTATAGCAACGGTGGTGTATTAATTTAACCGGTATTGATGTATTACATTAATCATTCCCGTTATTTTGCAAACGTTTTATTTTTTGCTCAAGTTTACGCTGCAATTATATGTAGGTATGCAGCAAGAACAAAGGTTTTCCTATTAAACTGAAAGATAAATGTCATAACCAACTCAATTTCTTCAGCAGTTCTTGAAATGTTAACTGCAAGGACACATGGTATTTAAGCTGAACTTCACCATTTTCCACTTTCCACTTCATGGAAAAAAATCTTAATAACTGGCACGTTGCACCCTCTCTAGGCTCATACACAGAAAGAAATAAAATTGCTTTTCAGGTGTTCAAACCGAACCTCTCAGTAATTAAGAAAGTTAAAGACATACTGGCAACAGTAAAAAGAAACAAAGTTTTATGAGAACGATTAAGTCAACTAAACTAAGCCAGATGAAACAGTTAGTTGTCAAAAAGGATCCGCAATAAATATACAAGTTAATTGATTGCTAAAAGTGTAAAGGTGAATCCATTATCCCACAACCATACTTTTGTGGTTATTTGCTGCTAATTGTACTATCTTCAGATAACTCTTGAAGTAATCAACCCCTTTAAACTTAAGTTAACTTTCTTTCACTGTACTTTATGACATCTATTACTATGCTAGCTGCTGTAGCTGTAGAAATAAGAAAACCAATTTTAAAAACTACGCTAACAAAAAGGAGCATATTCTCTGTACAACAGTGCATTAAAGTAAATTGCAAAAAGATTTCACTCCCGTACAAAATTTGGCATAGAATGAGAAATTTTTAAAGCCAAAGTCTAGTTTTCAGTTTAATGCTACTTCTGCTGGAAAAAAAATTTGTAACAAAAAATGTCCTGCTACAGTACGAGCAGATGAGAATTATAGCAAACATTATAAACAAGTGTACTGGTAAATAAAACAAAAATTTAGTAACAGCATATACTTGTATTACATCTGCAATACATGTACTTATCTGTGCATATATATATTAAATATAATATCTCTTGATTAAAATGTAGAAAAACGATGGTACTAGCCATACAAGTAAATTACCTCTTCCAATGCATGGGTTAACTTCTCTTCCAGAAGGTCATTTTGAAATGCTACCTCCTTGTTTTTAGTCAGGAGGGTTTGGCCAATACGTGCAGCCAGTTCCAAATCCTTTTCTTTTTCTTCTAACAATTGCACAACCGCTTCTATATCATGGTATGTCCGAGTCATTTGACTAAGACGCTTTCCACTTAGTACTATAAAATATTGTGAATTGTAACCTAGTAATTGCTTTCTTCTATATAATGAAAGTTCTATGCAAACACATTCCGTGCCTCAAAACACTTTACATTAAAGTGATTAGGTTTTTATGACTCACTACTTCAGTTAAAGCGAGAATTAATCAAAGATGAATTTATTAGTTTAGTCAAGTTTAAAAGAAAATTTTTCCAGCAAAATGGTTCGCTTGGAATTGCGCCCACCTAAAACTGCACACATATGAAATTTATGTATGTACTCATTTTATAAGTTCCGTTTATTTTCATTAGATCAGACTGGGCATAAAATATTGGAGGTAGTAAAATGTTACATACACATATATAAATATAAAATATCAGGGAAAAATAAAGGAGCTCACAAAAAAATTTAAAAGTTTCTTCACACTGCTCAGGAGACAAGTCTGTATTAACACTTGGGGAAAGAACCGGAGTTTCAATCCACGATGACTGACTACATTCAATGTTCTAAATGGAAATAAAAGATTTATTTACAAATCATTTAACTAATGAAATAAAATTAACTGCTGGAAAAAATTGTGATTTAACCTTAAAAGGAATTATAATTAATCCAGTGCGCAGGTCAACAAACATGGTAGTACTATGTCTCCGCCCACAACAATAAACCGAGTAGCAATTAAATCTACCTCTCCATCAAGTACACTATGCAAAACAACGTGTTTACACATAACAAGTATACATGGGAAAGTTGGGCTATAATAATGATTGTCAAAAAACAATGAAAATACATTTACAAGTACTCATATATTAACAGGTACTATTTATTAGAGATTACACACGTTTCTAGCATATCAGTACCCTTTATGGAAAGCTTGCACAGGGAGATTTAAGCCAAAAATTGGGGTCTATGTTTTACGCCACGCCAGTATTAAATTATTTTCCGCTAATAATAACTAATTTTTATTTTATTAAATGCGATGATTCTAAGGCCGTTGGCTTGACCCTGTTTATCCGTTCCACTGCCACAGTCTATAACAGTCAAAAGATGAATTTCATTGCACTTGCAATGTTAGTATGTGAGTTTGTTGTAGCACGATGACACCACGCCAGAAAGGTCAAAGTTGATATTTACACCAGCGGCATAACGATATTTGCTTCTTCACCACACCGGAAATCTCTTGTGTACAGTGTACCATTCAAGCTTTCCATACAGGATCAGTATATACTTAATGTTCTTGACCATTTGAACATGGACCACATCAAAGCACCAATATTTAAGTAACTCATTTTCTGTCTTAGTTAATATTAAGCCCTCACTCATAAAGCATACTAACAAAAAAGATATCCAAATGAAATTCTTGTTGTGATAAAAGAGTATGTATCTATGTGTCTGTCTTTATGAAAGTTGATTTATGTTTGTTTTATTTATGATTTTAGTGCTTTATCCATCCAACTTACAAAATGCAATCTGAAAAGAGATAAGACTGATTTTACTTTAAACGGGCAGGGCGTGAAGTTTCTGCAAATTACAAAACATGCAATTCTTTCTCTCTAATTCATTTATTTGTTTATACAATTTGTCATTAAATAATTTCTTCTAATTAGTTTTATCAGCAACTTTATACAACAAAAACCATGTACTACTTTTGTTAACAAGATGGTAGCATTTCCTGGTGAACCAATATTAACTACTACAAAAGGATAGCCAGTGTCCTACTATCATAAGATTTACCTTGTTTGCTCGCAGCTGATATCTTGGTATTTCGTCAAAAACAAATGATGCAATATCTTCTTCAGGGGAATTATCTTAAAAAAGAAACACGACCACATAAACTAGTTTTAGCAAAATGCAGTACCACTAACCATCTCAGTTTTATTCATCAAGCACCAATACTAATTATTCACTAGCACCAACCTATACTCCCATACCTAATTAAAACCTCAGTCATCAAGCATTTAGTTTTTACATGGCTAAGTTATGAGAGCCGCCATCTCTGTTATATAAGATACCAAATTTGAAATTTGCAACACGTTTTGGGCAAGAGCTACTTAACCATCACAAAATACTAAAAAACCTTTCTCCGGTATATTGATAGGCAATTAATAATTTATGGCTAACTTGTTTTTGGACTTGACCTTGAATTTAAGCTAGCAGTGAAAGCTGGAACCACACATAATATAATCCACTATTATTCCATACACATTTTTAAAATAACCAATCGGGTATTACATAAAAGTTTACGATTTAACGACATGCCCACAGTGTTGTCACATGTGACATTACCATGAGCAATCAACCTTTCATATTTTTGAAAACCCCAAAGGATAAGACAGTATGCTAATTGTCGTTTCTTAACCATTGATTCCTATCAGAATTGTCATGCAGATCTGTTAAAGTTTCAATGCTTTCGAAGGTAGGGTAAGTGGAGAAGAGGGCAAGACGTTTATTCCAAAAAAACTTTTGGGTCAAAATTTCTTCCTAACCTAGCAATAAGTGTCTTATGTGAGAAATAATTTAACAGCTAGAAATTTGGAATATTAAAGGAAACATTTTCATTCGTTCCGTTTGGCAAGGAATCCATTGCATCAATTACCGGGACAAAAAAGTGTATCCTGTTGAAAGAAATGATTTTTCACAAATTCTTTAATTGTTTTAAATGAAATCATTCGCAATATGCTTCTTTTTTGGAAAGTTACTGCCTCAAAAGGAAGTTTATGCCCTTTTGGTATAATGTTCCAGACTGACGGCAATAATCGACAATTACTCTTCTTACCTTCTATTGAATAAGCTTCTTGAAGCATTTCACCATTTTCACACAACTAGAACAAAGCATGGAGTGCAGAAGTAGTCAAGTAAGTTGAACAGTGCTAACACTGCCACAGAACTGAACCTCCAAGTAAAAGCTGGTAGACTACTACGTTAAGAAAATCTTTTCTACAGCTAGGGTTCTTGCTTGTGTGATAATCTATAGCCTAACCAGGAGCAAAGAACCGGGTGTGCAACTGAAGTCTATATAAACAAGTCTAATTATTCTAAGTAATTTGGATTGATGATAGAGTAGATAGGCTAGACCCTTTCCAAGTTACCGTCTGGGTGGCAAGATTTTTTCAATCGCCTACACTTAGCAATGAAGAATTGCCAACCAAATTTAATTCTTTTTAAATTACAAACTTTGTAGGCACCAGATTGTAAAGATTTCGCTCAGGTAAATAGCATATGAATTTCTTTACTCGATAAAGAAGAAACATTGAAAATATATTGCCTAGTTTTTTTACAGCGGTTTGAACGGGATTTGTTCAATATGACGTCTAGATATGTGGTCAGCTAAGCATGTGGCGTGAAATGTGTAAAAAGTTTGTGAGGTATGAAAGTAATTCAGTTTTGTGTTACTGCTAGTCTATTTTTTAAACTTTGCTAGAAATACACGGCAGAATTACATGTGTAACGTGCCACAGATACCACGCAAACTTTTACGTATATCACGTACTGCTATGCTGAACACGGAACGTGATCTCAAGTCGAACAAAATCAATGCGTAGCATTTAAAGAGCTGTAAAATAAAAACTAGAAACGTTTCTTCGATATTGATTCTTTACCATGTAAATAAATTCATATGATATCCATCTGAGCAAAACCTTTGCAAGCCGATGCCCAGAACGTTTGCAATTTGTTTGCAAATTATTGCAAACAATTTTCAAAACGTTTGCGTTTGCAATCACAGTAGGATATAAAGATCACAGTATAAGTATAGGCGATCGAAATAATCTTGCTCCCGTAACTAGGAAAGGGCCTTTTGGCCTGACTAGGCCTAGTCCATACAACATAGTGTTTGGCTACCACTGTAACAACTATTTTTAAACTAATTACGTAGCCAACATTATGTTTACCCGTATTATCGGTATTAACCCGCATCTATTCATGGATTCGTATTATAACTGACCATAATATAACTGTATGACTGTACATGAACATAAAGTACTGTACAGTCAGTAAGCAAAATAGATAGATGTTCATAATATATCTATGACAATAAGATGTAAACATAGACAGTCCATAAGCTTATATTGTATCATAGACATCTTCTCTATTGTATTGTATTGTTTATTTTTCGGTATTGACTGTGGCGAGGGAAAAGTACGTATGATATTAACCTCGTTATAGACTTGTCAAACAAGAAATACGCTCACAAGAAACCAACGAACGGAAAAAAGAGAAAAAGTCTTAAGGGATTGAGACGTGCAATATGAAAATTACAGTGGGGCTACAACAATGGAGGGTTAGCACAGCCACCAAACCCAGAATGCGTATACAAGTGGGACCTCGTTAATCCGGATCCCGAACAACCGGACTCCCCGCTATCCGACACAAAACTGCCGGGAACGGATTTCTTCCCATGCATTTTACCCCTTTAATCCGGAAACCCCGTTGTCCGACTCCGACACAAAAGTTTTGGAACAAATGTGCTAAATCAATAGCAATAAAATCCGATAAACTGGATTATTAACAGTTAAGCGAAAATGATTCACGATTGTCCTAATACACTATGTACACTGGGTAGTTAATTGACGAAACAATAGCCGATTATCTACGCATAATAACGTTGCGGTCTTTATTGATTAAAAAGTACATTACAGTGTACTGTACAGTGTACAGCATTGCGCTTTGTAAAAAATTTTAGCCGCACAGCTTTTTAGTCATACTATGAAATACTGTACAGTATTTTAGAAACGAAAAAATAAATTGTTCATCAACAGTAACAAACAACGCTTCCGCGGTCGCAAAAAAATACGTACATTACATCGGTTGAGTGCGGCAATTTATTGAAGACATACTGCAATTACTGCTGCAACTCAATCGTGCTATCAGCTTTTCACCCGCTT